>NC_062530.1:7512339-7517339 GCF_022655615.1 Tachysurus fulvidraco
GTGGTGTAACCGTCAGAGGCTTTGCTGGAACTTCAGGATGTTGAGATGGAGTTTAATTTTAGATGATGCCTCAGCCTGGACCAGCAGTCTGGTCGTATAATTGCTCCTGTCGTCTGGGTGTGCTGTTTGTTAGTGCTTTTCTATTGATTGTTTAATACGTCAGACCTAAATATTTGGCTGGTAGTTGACAAGAAAACTGTGTTAACTATAACGAATATAGTAAATAATTATCATACTATGGTTCTGGAGAAATTTCATGCCATAGAGGACCAACTATATAAACCCACTTGACTTGACCGCTTGACTAATTATAGACTCTTGACTCATCCTGTACTCGTCTTATATCCGCCTCAGAAATGCTTGGATTTTGTTATTTATATATATATTTTAAATTCTTCCAAAAGAATGGTAGAATTGGGAGAATCTTAGTTCCAGTGTGTTCAGGAAGGAGAAAGCACATTGCCCTAGACTGTGATTAATAGCTGTCTAGTGCTACATGGAGCAGCACAGCCTTATAAGATGTAATAGCCGTAATAGTAGGGTGTAAAATAGGGAGGTGAAAGATGTGAAGATGTAAGAGAGGAAGCCAGGCTGTTAGGGCTGCATTATTATAGTCAACTCTAATCTCTCAGCCAGACATTTAGGGTTTGGCCAGTGCTAGACGAGCTGCCAATGACCATGTACTTTCCTCTGTTTGTCCCAGTTTCAGCCTTCAGCCAGAGGAGTGGCTGCTTGAGCCGTGGACATCATGTTGCTGTTGCCAGGACGTTTTTCCCCCCCCAATTCTTTAATGTTCTGAGGAAAGCATTGTTGCGTATTCTTTTCCGAGCCATTTATATAGGACACAGAGGACTATGTAAGAATTCAAGATTCGAGACTCAACCACTGAGATTTGTATATAATGAGAGGGTATTAAAGTGTAACGGGATGCAAACATGTGAATAAGTTATTAATATAAAGTGCAACAGAATGTAAACATACTGATTAATGTCATTTAAGAGTTACCGTGTGGTACATTGCAGTCCTATGTCATGCATCCAGCTCCGTGACACAAAATGTAGGTGAAAGCCGACCGTGACGCTTTGAAGCGGTTTAAAAAAGGCGTAATTGTAGAGTAGCGGTGCGGCGTACGGGTTCAGCAGGAATAGTGCACATACCCTACTGACATGCTGACATACAATAAATCACCACACACTCGCTTTAACACACTCGTGTTGTTGGCGAGTTTCTCAAACACGCACTGTCTTGCTGATGTTCTGTCACAGACTAGTTTGGACCTAAACAGTCACTGCGCTCGAGTTTACTGAACAAATGAACAGTTTCACAAAACGAAGAAGCCTAAATTTATCACATAAAACATACACCCACGTTCTAGAACGAGCATTTGCTAGATTGCTAGACGGCAGGAAGCTACCTATAGGGAACGTTTAGCTAACTTTTTCATCTAACAAATGCTAACGATTTACAGTAACACGACATCATCGATCCTCGTCTTGACCCCACTCCCAAAGAGAAGCTTGTAAACATCAATAAACTCTCTAGGAGAGTCTCTAGGAGATGTGTATATCCTGTATATATGTTAATTCAGAACAGACCACAGCTTAGCATCATCACGCCATGCCATACGGATCCGGAATTATGCTATTTGAAGTTGCGTCCCTAAATGACGTATTGCCTGGTTGCTAGGCAACGCAGGTCTGTTTACCGAGACCTCCAGGTAACGATGGGAAAAAGTCCTCATTTCACACAATTAAAAAAAAAAATACAGGCAGCTTATGATTTGATTTGATTTATGACATGATAACACCCCCCCCCCCCCCCCCAACACACACCCACACCCACACCCATACCCATACACACATACACACATACACAACACTTTGCTTTTATTCCTTCTGCAGTGAAACAGGTGCGGACCAAAAACAGAAAGAGATGCAGTACCATTCCATCCATTCATCCATCCATCACACACATGCTACTGTTTGTGTGTGTGTGTGTGTGTGTGTGTGTGTGTGTGTGTGTGTGTGTGTGTGTGTGTGTGTGTGTGTGTGTGTGTGTGTGAGCATGGATGTGATTAAAGTTTTGATTTATAATGCATGAACAGTGCCATGATCGTTATACTCACTTCCATTATTAATACATCATGTGCCTCGCCTCACTTCGTGTCCTTGACAGTAGTTTCCAGGACAACAGGGGTCATTGAAGGTCAACACCTTTTTAGGGAGCAGCTGGGAAGGGAGAATGGGGGAAGGGACGTGTGTGTGTGTGTGTGTGTGTGTGTGTGTGTGTGTGTGTGTGTGTGTGTGTGTGTGTGTGTGTGTGTGTGTGTGTGTGAGATTGTTTAGTCCAACTTAAATTGGGTGTGTGTGTAAATTGAGCCGAGTGTAACTGCTTTATTTCCTGTGCTCAGTACAGTTACACCTGTCAAATAACACACAGAGTCATTAAAGAGATTCTGACTCAGGAGGTGAAGCTGGTTTTGGGGTCAGATTCATTAACACCATTAAGTCTGAGCTCCTGAAATAACTACTGATGTAACTGCTGAACCACTCACTTGTTTTTGTTGTCTGCTGAGTAAGATGTGTGGTTCTGGGGTGTGTTTATAAAGCTACTTCAGTTATTAATCACTTCTCTTCTCTTCTCTTCTCTTCTGTCTCTCTTCTGTTTCTCTTCTGTTTCTCTTCTATTTCTCTTCTGTCTCTCTTCTCTTCTGTTTCTCTTCTCTTCTGTTTCTCTTCTCTTCTGTTTCTCTTCTCTTCTGTCTCTCTTCTCTTCTGTTTCTCTTCTCTTCTGTCTCTCTTCTCTTCTGTTTCTCTTTTCTCTTCTGTTTCTCTTTTCTCTTCTGTTTCTCTTCTGTTTCTCTTCTGTTTCTCTTTTTATCTGTTCTGTCATTTTCTTTTTTCTTTCTATTCTTTTCTGTCTTCTCTTCCGTTTCCATTTCTCTCTTCTCTTCTCTTCTCTTCTCTTCCGTTTCTCTTCTCTTCTTTTCTCTTCTGTCTCTTGTGTCTTGGCATAACAGGGTTGTGAAGGAGGAGATATCAGACGATAACGCCAAGTTGCCATGTTTCAACGGCCGTGTAGTGTCATGGGTGAGTGAATGTTTTTCAGGTGATGCCCAACGACAACACACACACACACACACACACACACACACACACACACACAAACTCTTCCTCTCATTCTCCCTCCCCCCCTCTCTCTCTTTCTTTCTCTGTACATCTATAACTCTTAGCGAACCCGTAACCTTTTTGTCTGACTGACCAGAGCTTTCACTGGTGTGAGAGTTGGAGCATTACGTAATTGGATGTGGAATGCACACCATAAAACAACTGTAAAGGATTACACAAATTGTGTGTCTGGCTTTGAGAACACATTTTACCATCCAAAGTTAAATCCATAAAATCCTAATGTTTTTACACTCAAACGCTGGTTTTGCCATTTATCCCGAGCGTGTAGCCTGAACTCAGTGATGTCCTTACTCACTCTGTGCAGTCAGGCCATCCTTAAAAATATTCTTGTTTGCCGTATTCTTGTTTTTTTTTTTTTTTTTTTTTTTTGCTTTAAGTCCAACCGACTTGCCGGTTGTAAATTTGTGTTAAGACCGAACATTTTTTTTTTACTCTTCAAACAACTAATACAAAAGCAATAATTATATGTTTACACTATTGGTTAGCGGATGTCACACTATGGCCTGTGCGTTCCCTTCGTCTCATCCTCTCATTCACTGTCAGTGTCAACGGTTCGCACTCGGTAATGATGGCTGCGGCTGCAGTAAACAACATGTTCGCGGTCATACGGGTTCGGGCGCCGTAATACATCTAAAAAATTCATTATAACAGCTCGACACCGCTTTAACTTGGCACAAGGTTCTGGAAAAACTGTGTCCAGATCTTTTCCCATCCCTCCTCCCGTCTAGTCTAACCGTGACCGTGTCGACTGACTTGAAGGAAACCACTAAAATGTTTTTTCTAAATTCTACATTTTTTCTAACCACTAAATTTTTTTCTTCAAATGAATGCACCTGAAATTCATGCAATAAACATGTTTTTGACAAAGATTTCAATTTGTTTGTGGTCTATATAGCCAGCATCAGAATAAGGTTTGCAATGATGCGCCCAAAGGCACGGGTTGAAGACCCAGTCAGTGACGTCACGATATGCTAATTTGTTTAAAGTCATACCTACGTAATCACCATCACCAAAATTGTACTTTTATATAGACCAAAATATTTTTAAGGATGGCCTAATAATCACTTCTGTCTTTGTCCAGAATCCGTCTTGTGTAGCAGAGAAAGTTTGCAGTCAGTCTATAAGTCCCAATATAGTGACGCAGAGTTTTTTTGTTTTACGCTGAGATTTTGTTCTTGATTTCTGACTGATGTTTGGTATTGAGATGGCGTTAATGGAAAGATGATATTGTGCCTTCCTATGGATTAGTTACGATAGAGGGGACGGGTCTTGATCCTGGTCTTGTAGAGTACACCCTGGTCTTGTAGAGCAGTGGTCCCCAACCTTTTGAA
The DNA here is from genome assembly GCF_022655615.1 of Tachysurus fulvidraco. Classification (NCBI taxonomy): domain Eukaryota; kingdom Metazoa; phylum Chordata; class Actinopteri; order Siluriformes; family Bagridae; genus Tachysurus; species Tachysurus fulvidraco. The sequence continues at coordinate 7,516,859 of NC_062530.1, forward strand.
CCGGTGAACAGAGAGAAGAGCGATACACACCTCCTCTCCACCAAAGCTACAACACCACTGCCGCTTGCAGCCGCTCAGCTCCAGACGTCACCTAAACCCGGCCCGATATCGTGATATTTTGCGACTGCGCGGTATTGGTGCGGCTTTAGGTGACGTCTCTCAGCTCCCGGTTAACCTCTCGTCCATGGAAAGTCGCACCACATACAATAAAATACACCACAGTAAATAAAATGGAAATAATTTAATGTTCTTTGGGCGGCCCGGTACCATTTGTTCCACAGACCGGTACCGGTCCGCGGCCCGGGGGTTGGGGACCACTGAGGTAGAGTGTTTTCTCATTCCCTCTTTTCCCAACACACACAGGTCTTTTTTTTTTTTTTTTGCCAAGACACACACAGGAAGAATGCATCCGTTCAGTCACACACCCACGTTGCCAGATTGCCTGTGGTCCCTAATCCACATGCTGCAGAGGGAACAGAAG
>NC_062530.1:7522339-7544839 GCF_022655615.1 Tachysurus fulvidraco
GTGTGTATATGTGTGTAGTGTGCATGTGTGTAGTGTTAGTGTGTAGTGTGTGGTATGTAGTGTGCATGTGTGTAGTGTGTGGTATGTAGTGTGTGGTATGTAGTGTGCATGTGTGTAGTGTGTGTGTGTAGTGTGCATGTGTGTAGTGTGTGTGTGTAGTGTATGTGTGGTATGTAGTGTGTGTAGTGTATGTGTGTAGTGTGTGGTATGTAGTGTGTGGTATGTAGTGTATGTGTATAGTGTGTGGTATGTAGTGTGTGCTGTGTGTGTAGTGTATGTGTGTAGTGTGTGTGTGTAGTGTATGTGTGTAGTGTGTGTGTGTAGTGTATGTGTGTAGTGTGCATGTGTGTAGTGTGTGGTATGTAGTGTGTGTGTGTAGTGTGTGGTATGTAGTGTGTGTGTAGTGTATGTGTGTAGTGTGTGTGTGTAATGTATGTGTGTAGTGTGTGTGTAGTGTATGTGTGTAGTGTGTGGTATGTAGTATATGTGTGTAGTGTGTGGTATGTAGTGTGTGTGTGTAGTGTGTGGTATGTAGTGTGTGTAGTGTGTGTGTAGTGTGTGGTATGTAGTGTGTGTAGTGTGTGGTATGTAGTGTGTGTGTGTAGTGTGTGGTATGTAGTGTGTGTGTAGTGTGTGGTATGTAGTGTGTGTGGGGTGTGTAGTGGGGTGTGTAGTGTGTGTGTGTAGTGTATGTGTGTAGTTTGTGGTGTGTGTGTGTGTGTGTGTGGTGTGCATGTGTGTAGTGTGTATGGTGTGTGTGTGTGTGTGTGTAATGTATGTGTGTAGTGTGTGGTATGTAGTGTGTGTGTGTGGTATGTAGTGTGTGTGTAGTGTGTGGTATGTAGTGTGTGTGTAGTGTGTGTGTGTGGTATGTAGTGTGTGTGTAGTGTGTGGTATGTAGTGTGTGGTATGTAGTGTATGTGTGTAGTGTGTGGTATGTAGTGTGTGGTATGTAGTGTGTGGTGTGTAGTGTGTGGTATGTTGTGTGTAGTGTGTGGTGTGTAGTGTGTGGTATGTAGTGTGTGGTATGTAATGTGTGTGTAGTGTATGTGTGTAGTGTGTGTAGTGTGTGGTATGTAGTGTGTGGTATGTAGTGTGTGTGTGTAGTGTGTGGTATGTAGTGTGTGTAGTGTGTGGTGTGTAGTGTGTGTGTAGTGTATGTGTGTAGTGTGTGGTATGTAGTATGTGGTATGTAGTGTGTGTGTGTAGTGTGTGGTATATAGTGTGTGTAGTGTGTGGTATGTAGTGTGTGTGTAGTGTATGTGTGTAGTGTGTGTGTAGTGTGCATGTGTGTAGTATGTGGTATGTAGTGTGTGTGTGTGTAGTGTGTGTGTAGTGTGCATGTGTGTAGTGTGTGTGTAGTGTATGGTATGTAGTGTGTGTAGTGTGTGGTATGTAGTGTGTGTGTAGTGTGTGGTATGTAGTGTGTGTGTGGTATGTAGTGTGTGTAGTGTGTGTGTGTGTAGTGTGTTTAGTGTGTGGTATGTAGTGTGTGTGTGGTGTATGTATGTAGTGTGTAGTGTGTGGTGTATAGCGTGTGTGTGTAGTGTGCGTGTGTGTAGTGTGTGTAGTGTGTGTGTGTGTGTGTAGTGTGGGGTGTGTAGTGTGTGTGTAGTGTGTGTGGGGTGTGAAGTGTGTGTAGTGTGTGTAGTGTGTGTAGTGTGTGTAGTGTGCATGTGTGTGGGGTGTGTAGTGTGTGTGTGTGGGGGGGGTGTGAAGTGTATGTAGTGTGTGTAGTGTGTGTGTAGTGTGCATGTGTGTAGTGTGGGGTGTGTGTGTGTGTGTGTGTGTGTAGTGTGCATGTGTGTAGTGTGGGGTGTATAGTGTGCATGTGTGTAGTGTGTGTGTAGTGTGCATGTGTGTAGTGTGTGTGTAGTGTGCATGTGTGTAGTGTGTGTGTGTGTGTGTGTGGTGTGGGGTGTGTAGTGTGGGGTGTGTAGTGTGTGTGTGTGTAGTGTGCGTGTGTGTAGTGTGCGTGTGTGTAGTGTGGGGTGTGTAGTGTGTGTGTAGTGTGGGGTGTGTAGTGTGTGTTTTTTAGTGTGGTGTTTTGTAGTGTGAGTGTGTGTTGTTGTGTAGTTTGTTGGGTTGTGTCAGTTTGTGTGTCAGTTGCAATGTGTGTAGTGTGGGGTGTGTAGTGTGTGTGTGTGTAGTGTGTGTGTATTGTGGGGTGTGTACTGTGTGTGTATTGTGAATGTGTGTAGTGTGTGGGGTGTGTAGTGTGTGTGTAGTGTGCATGTGTGTAGTGTGGGGTGTGTAGTTTGTGTGTGTAGTGTGGGGTGTGTAGTGTGGGGTGTGTAGTGTATGTGTAGTGTGTGTGTAGTGTGGGGTGTGTAGTGTGCATGTGTGTAGTGTGTGGGGTGTGTAGTGTGTGTGTAGTGTGCATGTGTGTAGTGTGGGGTGTGTAGTGTGTGTGTGTAGTGTGTGTGTAGTGTGGGGTGTGTAGTGTGCATGTGTGTAGTGTGCGGGGTGTGTAGTGTGTGTGTAGTGTGTGTAGTGTGCATGTGTGTAGTGTGGGGTGTGTAGTGTGTGTGTAGTGTGCATGTGTGTAGTGTGTGGGGTGTGTAGTGTGGGGTGTGTAGTGTGCATGTGTGTAGTGTGGGGTGTGTGTGTGTAGTGTGTGGGGTGTGTAGTGTGGGGTGTGTAGTGTGTGTGTAGTGTGCATGTGTGGGGTGTGCAGTGTGTGTGTGTAGTGTGCATGTGTGTAGTGTGTGTGTAGTGTGTGGGGTGTGTAGTGTGGGGTGTGTAGTGTGTGTGTGTGTAGTGTGCATGTGTGTAGTGTGGGGTGTGTAGTGTGTGTGTGTGTGTAGTGTGTGGGGTGTGTAGTGTGGGGTGTGTAGTGTGTGTGTAGTGTGCATGTGTGTAGTGTGGGGTGTGTAGTGTGTGTGTAGTGCGTGTGTAGTGTGGGGTGTGTAGTGTGTGTGTGTAGTGTGCATGTGTGTAGCACATTGCTGTTTTATTCTGTGACCCAGTAAACACAAGCTACAGTAAACATGACTAACCACAGATGTGTATAAAATACAGAGGTGCAGACATTCACTAAACACCTCGTCATGCACACAAACACAGCCGATACGTGCAGCGAGTGATCACACACACACATAAGCACAGAACACACAACACGACACAATTCTTTTTTATTATCTTGGTATCTAAAACTCACTGTACGATAAGGAGTCTCACCTCTTCTGTGACCCACGTCGTTCTTCTGACACACGGGACACTTTACTTCCCGAGTACGAGTTGTGTAGACGTTCATGTTAACCGTGACACAGTTCCAGGGAACTCACACCACCTCCTACAGGGAGTCTGGGGTTCAGTACCACAGTGTGCTTCCTGGTCCAAGTGACAGCTTTCACATTAACCATGTGTCATTTGAACCGTGCTTTGTTTCAGACTAAACTGCCAGTGTGAAAGCCCTCTTATATGTATGTATATGTATAAAAAATATATATATATATATATATATATATATATATATATATATATATATATATATATATATATATATACTAAGTTATCTTAAAAGTGACTTATCTGGATGTCTCCATCTGAACCAAACACATAAGGTATAATTGTGTTAGATGTGAAATATGTCCATATCTGGTCAGAATGGAAAGGCTCCTTCAGGCTCTTTCAGGATCTTTTAGGTTCCTTCAGGCTCTCTCAGGATCTTTCAGGCTCCTTCAGGCTCTCTCAGGATCTTTTAGGCTCCTTCAGGTTCCTTCAGGCTCCTTCAGGCTCTTTCAGGATCTTTTAGGCTCCATCAGGCTTTTTCAGGCTCTTTTAGGATATTTAGACTCTTTCAGGCTTGCTCTCTTTCCTTCACCTGACTTGTTCTCTTTCCTTCACCTGATTGTGTTGTCTTTATGTGTGTGTTTGTGCTGCAGGAGCTAGGCTGAACGGTCACTCGCGACCCGAACGCAGGCCCGAGATTGCGGGTTACGAGACCTCCTCCACGCTCATGAGCAGTGAACTGGACACCACCAGCTTCTTCGACTCCGAGGAGGACGACTCAACCAGCCGGTGAGAGATTACATGTGCCATTCTTCTCAAAACAAGCCACAGTAAATAATTTGGTGTCACAGTCGTTATGATATGAACATAGCCTAGATTGAAAAAACGTGGTACGAAAGAGTAAAACTAGGGATTCTACGACACCAGCCAAACAATAGAACATGACACTATGTATATGACATAAACCTATTGTACATTGCCGTTCTAATGAACAGACGATGCAAAGTGACCGTAATCTGAACAGACAGATTTGGAGCGTTAAACCAAACAACACGAGAGCAGTTCACTTTGGCGTGCACTGAGACCTGAGCTTCCTTTGACCTGCCTTTGTGGGACCATTTACCATTTAAACACCATAACATTTTAAACATTATACTCAACAGTTCTAGTTTATTCCTAGCAGCACATGGCAGTATACAGCATTATAGAGCTAAATAAAAAGTCCCAGGACACCACTGATTGATGAATACTAAGGATTTCTGTTTCATTATCAGCATCAACAAGCACCAAAAGTGCACAGATTAGCACGACTCGCTTTATGCGGCATCCGGCTGAAGCCTGTAACTCAGACTTTCCAAAATCTGCCTGGGTGAAAACAAAGAAAATGCCCCTCTACTCAGAATTCCTACTCAGGACGGTCTCAACAACCTTGTCATCAACATGGCTGCTCACAGCATCACCAGTAAATGAGTATAGAGTTATTCAGCACATTATATACTTTAGATCAGTCAACATACAGACGTTAGCTTGTTCAATCTGTAACGCCGACTACTCAGGAAGACACGGTACTGGATCTGATGGATCACGGGTAGTCGCCCGAAGCTTTATTCTGGCCACATATGGGTTCACTGAGGCATAAACACACAAACAATATGTGCATGACTACTCAGCAAAAAGAACGGCTTTCCTTTTGTTAGTACACAGTCAATACGCCATTGAAGGATGGGTTGAAAATGTCACTTGACTTTGAGGACCAGTCAGAATGAAGAATAATAGCGTCGGGATAATAGGCGTGTAGAAGCGTGGTACATGATGGATGTGATGTGATGTCACTGCAGCTTCAGCAGCTCTACAGAGCAAAGCACATCATCACGGCTCATGAGACGACATCGCCGTCGCCGAAGGAAAACCAAGCCGCCGCGGATGGAAAGGGTGAGACAGTTGATACACACACACACACACACACACACACACACAAACTTGTCCAGACGTCTTTATCTGTGTTTCTTGGTTTATCTCTTTTTTCTTCTCCTTGTTCTGTCTCTCTCTCGCAGTCGTCCTCCTTCAGCAGCATAACTGACTCCACGATGTCTCTGAACATCATCACTGTCACATTAAACATGGGTGAGTACCACACACATCTGTATCTCTAGCAAGATCTCCATGCAGATGTTACCGAGCTCAGCCATTTTCTGATTTTTTTATTTATTTGCAGGTTTGTCACACTTTAGTGTTTCAGATCATCAGACAAATTTAATTATTAGTTAACACAAGTAAACACAACATGCAGTTTTAAAATGAAGGTTTTGATTATTAAAAGGGAAAACAAAATCCAAACCTACATGGCCCTGTGTGAAAAAGTGTCGTCCACCCCCCCCCACCCCCCCCGTTAAAACATAAGTGTGGTTTATATATGAGGAGCTCTTTTCCAAAACGCTATAAATCCATTTTAATAGTTTTTATGAAAATTACTTTTTTTTTTTACTTAAACCCACACATTTTGTTTATATTCAATTTATCCTGTTAAAATGGTCTGTTGGCTCAGTCTGAACATGTTAAACAGTGATTGTTAAATGAAACAACAATTTTGTTGAATATAAATTTAAAGTTTCTTTTTATTTTTTTCCAAAATGCTATAAATCCATCCTTTATTTAAAAAAATTTTTTTTTTGAATAAAAAGAGACATAAACCAACAAGAAAACATGCAACATATGACTTCCAAATAAAATAAATAGTAACATAAAATAAATAGTAAAAAATAAATATAAAAAATAAATAAATGGCTCATCCAGGCCATCAAAATTGTTATTACAGTTAAAAACACTCATTTTGAAGACTGCGCACAAACAAACATCTCTCGCCTCAGACCACCGCCGGTTGGATTGCGTCGAGCGCTCACCGAATTCTGATTGGTCGAGAGGACCTGCAAAGAAACTGCATCTTGCAGTACATTTTAAACAAGGAAATATAGCGTTTTCGCATGAAACATTGATGGAGCAGTATATAGGTTCACAACACAGCAAAATGACACGACAAACTCGTCATATATAGCTCTTCATATATAATCATAATATAGTTAATATATATGCTGTATTATTTTTATTTATTGTGTAGTAATGGAGAATTACAATTAAACATTACAATATCACTGTACTAAATTCAGACATTTGCTTCATCGTTTATTCCAAATAATCTGTTTACATCAATTCAATAGCGCTTTTAACGATGGACATTATTACAAAGCCATACCTTAGGTTAAGTCTTTCATATCGAACTGAAGTTATTCAGTAATACTCTTCATCACATATCTGCTTCGTCTATATGACAACTGCTAAATATTTCTGCTGTTGCTGTCTTTTTTTCAGGGGGTTATATTTGCTTACTTTATATCCTTATCTGCTCTGCTCCTCTTTTTCCTCCCTTTATAGAGAAGTATAACTTTCTGGGAATCAGCATCGTGGGTCAGAGTAACGAGAGAGGCGACGGGGGCATCTACATCGGCTCCATCATGAAGGGTGGAGCAGTAGCAGCCGACGGACGCATCGAGCCAGGCGATATGCTGCTCCAGGTCTGTTTGATGTTATATTATATATATAGTTTATATATAGTTTATATATAGTTTATATATTCGACCCTCACAGGGCTATACAAATACTTTACATAGCTCACTCTTACTGCTTTTTTCTTTCTGTTCATAATATTATTACATTATGCTACTTATGACTTTTGTACAAATATGTAATATTGTGTTTTTATGACTGTAATGTAAATTCATGTCTTTTGCTTTGATTTAGGTGAATGATATTAACTTTGAGAACATGAGCAATGACGATGCTGTGAGGGTTTTGAGAGAAATCGTGCACAAACCAGGGTAAGTGACATCAACACCGCAAAACAGTAGCTTTGTTAGCGTTAGTGACTGCATGCTGAATGATGGGACGTGTGTGTGTGTGTGTGGGTGTGTGTGTGTGTGTGTGTGTGTGTGTGTGTGTGTGTGTGGGTGTGTTTACAGCCCTATCACACTGACTGTGGCTAAGTGTTGGGACCCAAATCCCCGCAGCTGCTTCACCTTGCCTCGCAGTAAGTGCTCATAAACGTATCGTACAGTGTGTCTGCTTTTCTCACTCACTCACTGTGCTGCTATGTAATTATTATGTCCTGTTTTCACTTTGTTACTCGATGTGTTTATGTTCAGGTGAGCCTATCCGCCCCATCGATCCTGCTGCTTGGGTGTCTCACACGGCGGCGATGACGGGGGCATACCCTGTGTACGGCCTGAGCCCTTCTATGAGCACCATCACCTCCACCAGCTCCTCCATCACCAGCTCCATTCCAGAGACCGAACGTATGTGTATCACTTTCCCTGCTGTAGTACACCGTGCCTGATTCATCCCCATCTTCTGGGCTTCCATTAACTATCAAGTTTCATTAAATACATGCAACAAAATAAATGTCACGACTTCCTTTATAAGCGAGTTTCCAGTACGACAGTTTTCTTTCAGTTTGCATTACAGAGACATTCGTAAAAGGTATTTTTTCTGCTAAATATTCCTGTTGAGCAGTGACTCAGTGTTGAAGCTGCTCATACATGTACAGTATACATGTTGATTACAGTAGAGCAGATCAGCTGTAAGAACAAGCAGAGAAGATGCTGGGTGGAGAAAGACCGCTGCATTAGATCATGGGGTATTGGGAGTGGGTTCGGTTGTCAAATGTGGCTCGAAGGCACGGATATATAGCGTCAGGCTGAAGTAGTTTGAGTCGTGTATCTTGGTTATCATTTCATGAGATATCACCTTGATGTAGATTATCAGAAGCATAAAAACAGCTGTAACCAGTGCTAAAATTAGTAAAGCCATTTGACCAAATTCAAAAGCTCTTTAAATGACAAAAAGATTTCACAGTGATAATGACAATGAGAATGATAAACAAAGGCAGTGCGTCGGTTTATGACTCACGGTGACGATTCGGACCGTAATTTGTTGATAAAAGCTCAACGACTTTAGATTTTAAGTTCCTCCCAATGACTCATCTCATCCGCGTGGCTGTTGCTCTGTTAACATTTTTTGTTTTTAACATTTACAGGCTTTGATGACTTCCACTTGTCCATTCACAGCGATATGGCAACTGTCGCTAAAGCAATGGCGTCTCCAGAATCAGGGCTGGAGGTGCGAGACAGGATGTGGCTGAAAATAACCATCCCAAACGCATTTATAGGTAAACAACACAATCTCAGGCTCCACCCTGGGGTTGAAGTAATAGGGGGAAATTTCCGCTCTCACTTCCATGGCCTGGGTTCGATTCTTTGGCAGGGAACCGACCCAGACGCTGGTGGCTGCACGAGCCAGTGCACATGTGTCTGCTCATAGAATAAAATCGATTTACTGTAACCGTAATTTTTTTTTTACTTTCCAAAGTCTAAATTTTCCAGATGTAATGTTATGGGTTTAGGTGATGCAAAGCAGGATTATTACCAAGACGATTGTGTGTGTGTGTTTTTTTTTTTTAGCAACGGCGTCTCTTGAATAGTTATTATTTCGCTTAAACGCCAACTTTTTTATTTATTTATCACTGCACATCTGTTACTAATACTTGCATTTAGTTACTCTTACAAGGTTTGATCTATAAGTCAGATATAAAGCAGAAAAGTCAGTCAGAAAAGAGAATAAGAGTAACACTGTACATTGTAATGCCCCCTTATACGTATCCTTAGTTTAAACAGGAACACTCTATTAAATTATTAGAGTGAATTGTTTATACTGTTTGTTGTTTTTCTCCTTCTCTAGGTTCAGATGTGGTGGACTGGCTGTATCATCACGTGGAAGGTTTCACAGACCGGCGTGAAGCGAGGAAGTACGCGAGCAACTTGCTGAAGGCTGGCTACATTCGCCACACTGTCAACAAAATCACCTTCTCTGAGCAGTGCTACTACATCTTTGGAGACCTCTGTGGCAGTGAGTTTTATCTCCTTTGTCTTTTTCATGGCTCTCTTTTTAAATACTCCATTGTGATGCGTTATGGTTTGAATATTCTCTCTTTCTCTTTTTCTCCGTCTGTCACTCAGACATGGCTAATCTCTCCTTGCACGATAATGAGGGCTCTAGTGCATCTGACCAGGACACTCTTGCCCCATTACCCCACCCAGGTGCTGCTCCGTGGCCCTTTGCTTTCCCCTATCAATACCCCCTCCCTCAGCCCTTCAGTCCCCATCCAGGGCAAGATCAAGTCTACAGCTACCCAGGAGGAGGAGGAGGAGGAGGAGGCAGTGCTGGCAGCCCACACAGCGAAGGTGAGTCTTTAAATGTAGGCAAAGATTAAATGTAAGTCGCTATGGATAACGAGGTCTGCCAAACGCTGTAAATGTAAATATGTCTTCTCTTTCCAAAAGCCCCTGTTAGATCAATGTGATCGTTTTGAACAAACTCCAGAAACACCTTCCAGTAGTCATAAAACTCAGAATCTCTCCTTTACGACATATGTAAGTTTCTCAAGAGCCAAATTTGATTTTGAGCGTTTAGGCAATGTCTAAGTGATGGGGCAACTACCAGGCTTCCATTATATAGCATGCAAACATCTGGCTTGTAATAGATAGAGGTCTTAGATACCACGTTGTCCTCTAATAAGGTTGGTTGTTACCAGGGTAACTATTACTACTTGTGTCCCAAATAATTTACATTTACAGCATTTGGCAGACGTTCTTATCCAGAGATACATACAATAGCGCTCAAGTCTCTATCATTAAATGCATGCTCTGGTTCACTAGGCTCCAGACTTCAGATACCATAAGCCTAAATCGCTGTTCAAAGGGTTTGTTTTTTTATACACACATACAACAAACGGGGAAGAAAGTGCTAGTTGAAGGCACAACATGACCTCAGCGTCCATCGGATGGAAGTGTAATCATCTCTGTCAGCGAGTTTCGCTCACAGGATCCAAAATTGTGCACGGAGTGTCCAACATTTCACACGTAACAATGTGAATACTGCACAGGGATGCAATTTCGGTGTCACCTAAGGTGTCTTTGGCGGACAGGATGAACGTCATTCACTTTATAAGCGCAGTTAGAGCTTATCTGGCAACCCCAAGCTCACATAATCTACTCAGTAGTTCTACCTTAAAACACAAACATCTACTATATACAGTATATTTGTTTATTTGCTGGTTAATCAGTAGAAACTTTTATTTTTCTCTACACAAATGCACAGCCTATTGCAAAAGATATAAAGTGGATAGCTTGAGCTGTAAAAATCCGAACACGTGAATTCTGTATCAATGCAGCTACCGATAAAAGTCACTCCAGCCGTTGTTTTATCCATACAATGTCCACGTTATTTTCTGCTATGTTCTGCAAAGATGATTAACAGTCTACATCGCTGAAGAATATAATTATACTATAATTGTACATTTTATTAAACACTTCTTTATTAAAGGTGCGGTGCACGATGTTTGAAGCTAATGTTGACATTTGAAATCACCAAAACAAACACGCCCCTAACCCAAATGGGTGTCACCCCGTTTTGATAGCTCCGCCCCACACATACATATATTATACACACAACATATTATGGCACAACCTGCTGGGGCAGATGGCCGAGGGGATATTCTTATCAATAAATGACCTCAATGAGTAATACTATGGTAATACACGTGTTTTTATAGTACTGTGTGTTGTACCGTGAAAGGTTTAGCTCCGTTTCACGCGGAAGACGCTCGGTTCTCTTCAGCACTGGAAAGCTGATCCTATATTAACACGGTCTTACTTTTTGCCTTATCGTAAGCCTTTTTCGCTTTTCGTTTTTATCCGCTATGTCACTGTTTCAATCACTTTTGGCTAATGTCAGACATGCGCACTGAACACTCTCTCCGCCGCATATTGACAAGACACGCCCCTTTCTGTTCATTGGCTACACATTTGTTTTGTTTGTCGGCCCGACTCGGTTTTCTGAAGCATTTCTCAAACAACGTGCATCCTGCCTTTAATATAAGTATTATACATTTGGGCAGGTTCCAAATTTTTCTCTACACAGTGTGGTCACCTGCGAGATCTTCCTCCAAGAAATCTTTTTTTTTTTTTACATTAGGTAGTGTGACTCTGATTGGCAGCGGAGTGAGTAATCCTTTTTTGGTGGACTGGGTGTTGTGCTGGTCCATTTTGCTCTTTTGGACACCGGCATGTATGACTGTCGCATCATCGAACTTGCCCTCTCTGAACATGTGTCTGCATTTATTTCTTCCTAACACATTACTTACATTAATATTTTCCCCTCGTTCATAGGGAGTCGGAGCAGCGGTTCCAACCGCAGTGGTAATAAAGCCAGTGCGTTGGAGACAAAGTCGGGCGGGAGCGGTAGTGAGACTGAGAAAAGAGAGAAAGCACCTAGTGAGCGTTCAGCAGCCCCACCTAGTGAGCACAGTATCCGCAGTGCCCACAGCGCGCTCTCTCAACAAGGCCAAAACTCATCGTACGGACCACCTGCAGCTGCCGCACCGGGGTCTCCACCAGGCCGAGACCTGGCCTCAGTGCCCCCTGAACTCACAGCGTCCCGCCAGTCCTTCCGCATGGCTATGGGCAACCCCAGCGAGTTCTTCGTGGATGTCATGTGATGCCGTGACCTGACAGTCGTGCAGATAGAGATTTCTGGAAAATGTGCTTGTTACCCTTGGAAGTGATAAAGGGGTAGCTGAGTGTTCCATTGCATTGTCCTTCCTGTGTCCTGTGGCTTGTACTTTCTTCAGTGAAGAAGACTGGGCTGGATGGAGCTCCCATCCCTGTGTCCTGTTGAGGAAGACTCTGCGGGACAGACGGATGAGCTCAGAGTGGCGTGAAACCTTTGTGTGGTGTCCTTTTTTATGTCCCACATTTCTGTCTGCCTTTTTCCTTTTGGTGGTTTCATAACCTCATCAAGAGCCATTTTTATCAAAGACTACAAAAGAGAGACCAGGGAGAGGGAAGATGGAGGTAGAGCCTGCCTCTCTCTCTCTCTCTCGCTCTCTCTCTCTATCGCTCTCTCACTCTTTCTCTGTCTCTCTCTTTTTCTTTCTCTCTCTCTTTCTTTCTCTCTCTCTCTCTCTTTTTCTTTCTCTCTCTCTTTCTCTCTTTCTTTCTCTCTCTCTCTCTTTCTCTCTCTTTCTTTCTCTCTCTCTCTCTCTCTCTCTCTCTCTCTCTCTCTCTTTCTCTCTCTCTCTGGGGCTTTTTGATTTTAATGGATGAAGTTAATGGATGAAGGGAAATCCGTTCATAACAATTCAAATCAGATGCTATGATGAGAAACTTTAGACGGTTGTTTTATATTCAATGTTTCTTCTTGTACCTTTTCTGTCATTAATCATGTGAAGAGTGGAAAAGAGAGGGGGTGAAAAATATGCTTTTTTGTTTTTTTACAGCGGGGTCTCATTACAGTTACTAGTTCCAGTCCTTATTTGTTTATTATATTACAGACAAATATGATCGGGTAACCCGTATATATTAAAGACCATGTCTGCTTATGGAACACATACATTTGACACCATCATCTCTCTCTGACAGCAGCAACCTCAGGCTATGAGTCGTTATGTCTTTTCGCTTAGCTGAGCTAAAGTTCCGTCCATCCTACGAAGACAGACATCTTTATCCGTAGCGTAGCTGCGAAGATGACAGTGTTCTCAGACTTGCTTTGTTACCAAATCCGCCATTATTGCTCGCTGCTTTTTTATATGAGGTAAAAACTCCTTATTTGTTCATAAATGCAGTTTTAATGATATCTACAAGAAATGTGGAAACATTTAAATGTCACTTAAAACAGTCATTTTGGTCCGAATATCGACACTTTAATCGATACAGGTGGCGATTTGATGAACAGAAGACGACTAGAACACCACGTTCATGCATACACTCATTTCATCACTGCAAGTCACTGTACTATGTTGTCATCAGTGGACGTTCCTACTATCGGTTGCCATAGTAACAGTACAATATATATTTCGGCGGGTGGCACCACTAGCATTCAAATTTTGTTATAAATAATATATACTGGAGGGAGATTCGGTGTTTGTTTATAGAATTCACCAGTGTATACAGTATAGGCATCATATCACGTGCTCTCGACTGTCTGCGCTCCCATCGCTAGTCGCCACACCAAATCGCTCCTAACTTTATTTGCATAAAGTGAAACTTTTCTAAAATCCGTCACGTCACACCCACGTATCGTTTCCACCTGAAACAAATCAGTGTACGTGTGAACGTAAAGTAATAGAGACAACTCCTAATGCTCTACTCTTACTTCTCATTTCTATTTCCTACTACAGTAAGAATCACGGTTTTATCTTTTCCTGGGTTTGAGTTCAATATCCTGGTCAATTTCTGATATTAAAATACCAGTAAATAGTGCACATTTTAGATACTACAATTGATCAGAACAGGCCACGCCGACGCCACAAAGACCGGGATCATCGTTAGCGAACGTTTTGATTATTTTAGCAGCTTCACCGTCATTTCAATCCTGGTTTAAAAACCATTCATTAGGTGTTAGTTTTACTGACATTCAGATTTCATCTTTATTTATTTGGTTGCCAGAAAGATCCTTTTGGATCCACACTAAGTAGGTATCACGATAACAGAAATCGTTCAAAAACACGTGTTTACAGATATGTACTTTCAGAAGGATTGTAAACCAAACAAACCCACAAAGGAACCACTTACGCTGTATATAACTGAATTATTAGCACACAGTTAAACAACATAGAACACTAAATGTGATCCTGTTAGTTTTGTAACATCTGTCCTATTTATAAATGCAGCTCTGTGCACTTTGTTTTATTTAAATAAATAAAAAAATACTGAAATCATTTGAATATTAATCTGGGTTTAGTTTACTAGAGAAGAGATTGTTTTCGTGCAGGATTAATCACTCATTTTTTGTTAACTATCTGACTGAACAGCAGACTTTTGAGGCAAACCTGCACTCCTTTAAACTTCCTTCTCTTTCTTACTCTTCCAGGAGAAATGCATCACACAATTCTGTCCGTTGATTTATCCATAACATTAACGTCCTGTATTTTTAAAGTCTTAATGTTTTTTTGTTGTTGTTCTGTAAACTCACTATTGTTTTTTCCAAAGTACATTTATCACAGGTTTTTTAATGATTAGAAGCCGATGCTGTTTAGTATCAAATGGTTCAATTTTAATAATCGCTGTACACTGTTTTATGCCAAAACAAATTGTTTTTATTTATAAACATAGTTTTATTGCCTACTTGTTGTGTTTGGTGAATCTGTTGTTGTAAATGTGTCGTGTCAAAAGTATTAACTATTACATTTCAGTACACACACACACACACACACACACACACGCGTTGGTATGGGTAATGTTGCCACCATACAGGATCCCAGTTTGAGCCTGAGCTTGAGTTACTATCTTGGTGGAGTTTCACATGGTCTCCTCAGTTTGCATTGATTTACTTTGTGTTCTCTGGTTGGTGTTGGTCCCAGAAACACTCCAGTATTTATATTTACACTAACTTCCCCCGAATATGTGTGTCGACCCCGGATCCACCCTGACTCTGACCAAGATAAAGTGGAATGAATAAATGACTGATAATATAAATGTTTAAAGATATTTTCCATATCACCAACCATTATAGTTGCTTTTAAATGGACAACCTTTTATTTCAAACTATACCTCATTGCACTTTTCCTAAAAACCATGCACACAAATCAGTTTTTTTTAAAAGGGGTATGTTTTTCCACTAGATATTAAAATTTTTATTATTTTAATATGAAAAGACGTTTTTTATTTATTTTTTAAATATATATTTTTTATTGTCTCAATAACAAATGATAACAGATAATGAAATGTAATGCCATATTATTCAAAACCTTGGAATAGTAACATCATTTTTATTTTTATTATTACTATTATTATTATAATTAGTAGTAGTAGTAGTATTGTGTTATTATTATTATTATTATTATTATTATTATTATTATTATTATTATTATTATTATTATTATTATTATTCCCTCCTGGGTTGGACGTGACGTCACTATACACCGGGTCAGCTGACAGAAGGCGCACCCGTACTCCACCCATATTCCGACTGATCCCGCCTCCTATTCTACGATTGGCTATCAGCGTCCTGCTTCTCCAATAAGATTGTGACGGCTTGTAATCGTGTGCTTACAGCCAATCCTGGAACAGCATCTGGATTCTACGGGAAAAAAACGGGTGTGTAAAAAAAAAAAAAAAAAATCCCCGCTGGTCGGAAGGAGGGAGCGGTCAGCCATCTTGAATAGAATAGAATGACTGATCGGTGACCGCTATAGCGTTCCTAAGCTCACATAACAGAGCGTCGTTGCTACGGCTCTTTGAGTTACACGCAGTCACCCGGTAAGCTTTAAGAGTCATATTCTCATTTGGTTATAATGTACTGAAAAAGTGTCTTGACAGAAATTCAATTCAAACCGACGGCTAATAATAATGTTAGCATGTCTGTAAAACTATAACACAGGATCGTTTGCTTTGACAGTGTTTAACCCGGGATACCTCAGAAACACATATAATTCTGTATATGTCGTTGTTTCGGTTTGATATATAAGAAATATAGCATTCTTTTTAAATTAACGTCAATCGTGATATCGCTAGCCTGTTAGCATGTTAGCATATCGCCCTGCAGTGGTGCTCAGATTATGGGCTTTTTTTTTTGTCTTTTCCAGACATTTACACAAATTTCTTTACTTTACGTTCGTTTAATATCTTAACCATTATTTAGCATAAAATAGCCTCGACTGAAGTGCTTAAGTAGTATTATTTTAGGGAAGTAGACACTTTTTTTATTTAATTTTATTGGGCTGTGTCCTAAACGGCTCACATTTTTAACACTAGTGCACTTGACGTGTTAAGAAATACGTAGAGTCTACACTCTGTGCGCTGAATATGCGTTTAGGATCGAGCCCCGGAAAGGCCGGTTTTTAGTGGCAGACATATTGGATGCTGCGGTTTGGTTGAAATATGATGAGCAATTTTTTTCCTCTTCTCTTTAGATTTGTAATAATATCAATTCCCTTTAGAACTGTAGAATCGTCATCTTGTATATGACATGTTTTTGACTGAATCCTGGAGGTAAGTGTGAGAAGAACTCTCTCCGGTATCTTTATATAAGCCTTGACCTTAACCTATAAACTAATAGGGACTGATTTTGTGTTACAGTCTATTTTATTAGGCTTCCTTCTCTATTTACAAACATAAATATTAATAGTAATAATTCTTAATAAATGCATTAAATATGGCTGGACTTAAATAAGAATAGGAACCATTTATTTCCTGTCCCTTAAGAAGCCATAAAGATGAATAAATTTTCTTCAGTAAGAGCTGTTCAAGGTCAGGGAGTGAGAGTGTGTTTGTGAGTGAGAGAGTGTGTTTGTGAGTGAGAGAGTGTGTTTGTGAGTGAGTGAGAGTGTGTGAGTGAGTGAGAGAGTGTGTTTGTGAGTGAGTGAGAGTGTGTGAGTGAGTGAGAGAGTGTGTTTGTGAGTGAGTGAGAGAGTGTGTTTGTGAGTGAGTGAGTGAGAGAGTGTGTTTGTGAGTGAGTGAGAGTGTTTGTGAGTGAGAGAGTGTGTTTGTGAGTGAGTGAGTGAGAGAGTGTGTTTGTGAGTGAGTGAGAGTGTTTGTGAGTGAGAGAGTGAGAGTGTTTGTGAGTGAGTGAGAGAGTGTGTTTGTGAGTGAGTGAGAGAGTGTGTTTGTGAGTGAGTGAGAGTGTGTTTGTGAGTGAGAGTGTGTTTGTGAGTGAGAGTGTGTTTGTGAGTGAGAGTGTGTTTGTGAGTGAGAGTGTGTTTGTGAGTGAGAGTGTGTTTGTGAGTGAGAGTGTTTGTGAGTGAGAGTGTGTTTGTGAGTGAGAGTGTGTTTGTGAGTGAGAGTGTGTTTGTGAGTGAGAGTGTGTTTGTGAGTGAGAGTGTGTTTGTGAGTGAGAGTGTGTTTGTGAGTGAGAGTGTGTTTGTGAGTGAGTGAGTGTTTGTGAGTGAGTGAGAGTGTGTTTGTGAGTGAGTGAGAGTGTGTTTGTGAGTGAGTGAGAGTGTGTTTGTGAGTGAGTGAGTGAGAGTGTGTTTGTGAGTGAGTGAGTGAGAGTGTGTTTGTGAGTGAGAGTGTGTGTGAGTGAGAGTGTGTTTGTGAGTGAGTGAGTGAGTGAGTGAGAGTGTGTTTGTGAGTGAGAGTGTGTTTGTGAGTGAGAGTGTGTTTGTGAGTGAGAGTGTGTTTGTGAGTGAGAGTGTGTTTGTGAGTGAGAGTGTGTTTGTGAGTGAGAGTGTGTTTGTGAGTGAGAGTGTGTTTGTGAGTGAGAGTGAGTGTGTGAGTGAGTGAGAGTGTGTGTGTGAGTGAGAGTGTGTTTGTGAGTGAGTGAGAGTGTGTTTGTGAGTGAGAGTGTGTTTGTGAGTGAGAGTGTGTTTGTGAGTGAGAGTGTGTTTGTGAGTGAGAGTGTGTTTGTGAGTGAGAGTGTGTTTGTGAGTGAGAGTGTGTTTGTGAGTGAGTGAGTGAGTGAGAGTGTGTGTGAGTGAGAGTGTGTGTGAGTGAGAGTGTGTGTGAGAGTGTGTTTGTGAGTGAGAGTGTGTTTGTGAGTGAGAGTGTGTTTGTGAGTGAGAGTGTGTTTGTGAGTGAGTGAGAGTGAGTGAGTGAGAGTGTGTTTGTGAGTGAGTGAGTGAGTGTGTGTGAGTGAGTGAATGAGAGTGTGTTTGTGAGTGAGTGAGAGTGAGTGAGTGAGAGTGTGTTTGTGAGTGAGTGAGAGTGTGTGAGTGAGAGTGTGTTTGTGAGTGTGTTTGTGAGTGAGTGTGTTTGTGAGTGAGTGAGTGAGAGTGTGTTTGTGAGTGTGTTTGTGAGTGAGAGTGTGTTTGTGAGTGAGAGTGTGTTTGTGAGTGAGAGTGTGTTTGTGAGTGAGAGTGAGTGAGAGTGTGTTTGTGAGTGAGTGAGTGAGTGTGTGTGAGTGAGTGAATGAGAGTGTGTTTGTGAGTGAGTGAGAGTGAGTGAGTGAGAGTGTGTTTGTGAGTGAGTGAGTGAGAGTGTGTGAGTGAGTGAGTGAGAGTGTGTTTGTGAGTGAGTGAGTGAGTGAGAGTGTGTTTGTGAGTGAATGAGTGAGAGTGTGTTTGTGAGTGAGTGAGTGAGTGAGTGAGAGTGTGTTTGTGAGTGAGTGAGTGAGAGTGTGTGAGTGAGTGAGTGAGAGTGTGTTTGTGAGTGAGTGAGTGAGAGTGTGTTTGTGAGTGAGTGAGTGAGAGTGTGTTTGTGAGTGAGTGAGTGAGTGAGAGTGTGTTTGTGAGTGAGTGAGTGAGAGTGTGTTTGTGAGTGAGTGAGTGAGTGAGAGTGTGTTTGTGAGTGAGTGAGTGAGAGTGTGTTTGTGAGTGAGTGAGTGAGAGTGTGTTTGTGAGTGAGTGAGTGAGAGTGTGTTTGTGAGTGAGTGAGTGAGAGTGTGTTTGTGAGTGTGTTTGTGAGTGAGTGAGTGTGTGTGAGTGAGTGAATGAGAGTGTGTTTGTGAGTGAGTGAGAGTGTGTTTGTGAGTGAGTGAGAGTGTGTGAGTGAGTGAGTGAGTGAGAGTGTGTTTGTGAGTGAGTGAGTGAGAGTGTGTTTGTGAGTGAGTGAGTGAGAGTGTGTTTGTGAGTGAATGAGTGAGTGTGTTTGTGAGTGAGTGAGTGAGAGTGTGCTTGTAAGTGAGTGAGTGAGAGTGTGCTTGTGAGTGAGTGAGTGAGAGTGTGTTTGTGAGTGAGTGAGTGAGAGTGTGTTTGTGAGTGAGTGAGTGAGAGTGTGTTTGTGAGTGAGTGAGTGAGAGTGTGTTTGTGAGTGAGAGTGTGTTTGTGAGTGAGAGTGTGTTTGTGAGTGAGAGTGTGTTTGTGAGTGAGAGTGTGTTTGTGAGTGAGAGTGTGTTTGTGAGTGAGAGTGTGTTTGTGAGTGAGAGTGTGTTTGTGAGTGAGAGTGTGTTTGTGAGTGAGAGTGTGTTTGTGAGTGAGAGTGTGTTTGTGAGTGAGAGTGTGTTTGTGAGTGAGAGTGTGTTTGTGAGTGAGAGTGTGTTTGTGAGTGAGTGAGAGTGTGTTTGTGAGTGAGTGAGAGTGTGTTTGTGAGTGAGTGAGAGTGAGTGTGTTTGTGAGTGAGTGAGAGTGAGTGTGTTTGTGAGTGAGTGAGAGTGTGAGTGTGTGTGAGAGTGTGAGTGTGTGTGAGAGTGTGAGTGTGTGTGAGAGTGTGTGTGAGAGTGTGAGTGTGTGTGAGAGTGTGAGTGTGTGTGAGAGTGTGAGTGTGTGTGAGAGTGTGAGTGTGTGTGAGAGTGTGAGTGTGTGTGAGAGTGTGAGTGTGTGTGAGAGTGTGAGTGTGTGTGAGAGTGTGAGTGTGTGTGTGTGTGTGTGAGAGTGTGAGTGTGTGTGTGAGTGTGTGAGTGTGTGTGAGTGCGAGTGCGAGTGTGCGCGCGCGAGAGTGTGTGAGTGAGTGAGAGAGAGTGTGTGAGTGAGTGAGTGAGAGTGTGTTTGTGAGTGAGTGAGTGAGAGTGTGTTTGTGAGTGAATGAGTGAGAGTGTGTTTGTGAGTGAGTGAGTGAGTGAGAGTGTGTTTGTGAGTGAGTGAGTGAGTGAGAGTGTGTTTGTGAGTGAGTGAGTGAGTGAGTGAGTGAGTGAGAGTGTGTTTGTGAGTGAGTGAGTGAGTGAGAGTGTGTTTGTGAGTGAGTGAGTGAGAGTGTGTTTGTGAGTGAGTGAGTGAGAGTGTGTGTGTGTGAGTGAGTGAGAGTGTGTGTGTGTGAGTGAGTGAGAGTGTGTGTGTGTGAGTGAGTGAGAGTGTGTGCAAGAGTGTGTGCGAGAGTGTGTGCAAGAGTGTGTGCGAGAGTGTGTGTGCGCGCGCGCGAGAGTGTGTGTGCGCGCGCGCGAGAGTGTGTGCGCGCGCGCGAGAGTGTGTGTGCGCGCGCGAGAGTGTGTGTGAGTGAGTGAGTGAGAGTGTGTGTGAGTGAG
Organism: Tachysurus fulvidraco; assembly: GCF_022655615.1. Classification (NCBI taxonomy): domain Eukaryota; kingdom Metazoa; phylum Chordata; class Actinopteri; order Siluriformes; family Bagridae; genus Tachysurus; species Tachysurus fulvidraco. Next base: position 7,542,512 of record NC_062530.1, read on the forward strand.
AGTGTGAGTGCGAGTGTGCGCGCGCGAGAGAGTGCGAGTGTGCGCGCGCGAGAGAGTGCGAGTGTGCGCGCGCGAGAGAGTGCGAGTGTGCGCGCGCGAGAGAGTGCGAGTGTGCGCGCGCGCGAGAGAGTGCGAGTGTGCGCGCGCGTGTGTGTGTGAGTGAGAGAGTGTTGTCACCTTCTAGTTAACAATGTGAAAGTGTATTTAGAGTTCTTGTTAAAAGTTCAGGCCTAGAGATGACCACACAAAAGTGTGTGTATCTTTTCAGTCTTCTTTATGTGCAGGTGTGAAAATAAACAGTGGTGTGCTTGTGCTTAAATCAATGAGTTGGTTGGTGAGTTAGAGCTCATTAAAAAAAGAAGACTGTTTTTGTTGTGAAATCTGTAGGTTCCGAGTTGAAGCCCCGCCCATTTCACCACACACACACACACACACACACACACACACGCACACACTGTATGTATTTCCACATGAACATAGCAATCAGCCTTGACATTAAAACCACTTGGGACCTGAGCATCTTTAACAAGCAGCAAATTGTGATGGCAAGGCGACTGGAGCAGAGTCTCAAACAGCAGGTCTTGTGGTGCGTTTCACTTTTTAACCAATATTCAAACAACAGTTTGAACATGACGGGAAACATTCATATGTGCACTATCATTTACCCATACAAAGGTTCATGTGCAGCCTAAACAAAATACTGCTTTTAAGTTTGTTGTTGATCCAGTAGTGGGTGCCCTTAACATTTCGAATGCCTTCTTGGCTTATCAGGAAAATTAAGCTAACGATACAGAAATGGAAGAAAACAGCAGGCGGCCGAGTTGCTTTGAGCAGATAATGATGACTGCAATTAATCCAAAAACGCATCATGTGGAAGTATTTTAGGAAGTAGAACCTTCTTACACTTCCACAACTGATCTTTGAACTCACCTGTTAACTTACCATCCCAACGAGGCAGCAGATAAATCAACAGAGACACAGAAGAGAGGAGCAGCAGCAAGCATACAACATTACGTGTTTGTGTATTACTAATCATTTTTATTTAGTAATAATGTAAATAAAAAGAGAGCCACGCTTGATCACGATCAGGTTGGTTGATTAGATTTTCTAGCAAACAGTATCAGGGTTTGAGTTCAGATGTACACTGAAATCAACTGTCACGAGTTCACAGGTTCAATTCATGAAGGTGTTTTTATCACAGGTCAAAGGTGGAAATAGTCTAGCAGACTTTAGGACTTTTACTGCGTTTTACAGCTGTTATAACAACACTGAATGAGTGGTGATGTGTAAGCCTTTTTTTTTGTTTGTTTTTGTTTGTTTTTTTGTTTTTTTAAACAATTCTAACAAATTGCATGACATTTGATGTTTTTGGAAGACTTCCAAAAGTGCCAGCCTTATTATGCAGTGGGTAGTACCTACCAAATGTGGGCCCTGGAAGCACAACCGGTGAACAAGATGCTGGCTCATGGACACACAAAGCTTATTATTGCACATAGTGGAAAGAATGCTGACCATGATAGAAAGGTGATTGAACCCACATGTGCACGTCCTACTACCTGAAAGCATTTGCAGTGGAAATGTTAACATGAGATCTGGACCATGGAGTAATGGAAGAAGGTGGCCTGATCTGTTTTCTTTTACAATTTGTCTGAAGAGCCGAGTTCGTGCCTTATGCTTCCTTGGCTGAGCTGGCACCAGGATGTAATATAGGAAGAGGTTAAGCAGTCAGAGGTAGCGTGATCCTCTGTCCTTCAGCCCTGTCATTTATGTAGGTGGTGATCCATCTTAAAAACTCTTCAGGGAAAGCCGAGTCTCTAATGGCAGTGGCCTCTTTCTTCAGGATAAAGGCTGTGGCTTCCAAATTCTCCAGATTTCCTTGTGATTGAACATCTGTGGAATGTGCAGGACAAACAACTCTGATCCCTGGAAGCACCAACTCAAAACTTACAGGACTTAAAGGATCTGCTGCTAGTATCTTTGTGACAGATGCAACAGCACACCAACAGAGTTTTTGTGCTTTGAGTCCATGCCTCAACGGGTCAGAAGTTATCTGGTGGATAACACAAACAATTTTGGACTAATGGTTGGACTAGGGCTGGGCGATAAAACGATAACGATATTTTTCACAATAGACACGTGATCGATATCAATAAAAATGTGTTGGATATTTTTTATTCTTCGTTGGAAGAAAACAGAGGTTGCGAAGCAAGTTTGGTTGCATTAACAAAGGCACTCGCTCTCTGGTAACCTAGCAACTTAGGGAGTGACACGCTAACAGCCAATCATGTAACCGTATCACGTTTTGGTTGCGCCATATCGTTGTCTCGT
>NC_062530.1:7549839-7594839 GCF_022655615.1 Tachysurus fulvidraco
ATTTTTACCTTAGGTTTGCTTTGTGTGCTGTAATAGACAGCATGCGCAATAAACACGTTCATTTGTAAGCATGTGCTGATTGTATGGTTGTAAAATGCAACAAGAATGTACGGCTCTGCTGCTTTAAACAGGAGACAGAATCGGTCAGCTTGTGCTTTTATATCGCCGTGATATCGCATAAGGGGCCTTTCAGATAGACTCAGCGAATGTCTCGGAGAAAACGTTACCTTTTGCCTTTCTTCAACAGCGTGATTCAGACTCAAATTGCCAATAATTAGGTTTAGGTTTAAATGCTCACGTCTCAAAGAAACGGTTTAAAGAAAGGTGTGAAACTTACCATTTATCATCAGTTACTAAGAATATTAAGAATTAAAAGATTTAAATGTGTCTTTTGTATATTGAGTTGTTGAACACACATCACTCTGACTTTCTGTTCGTTTCGTTGCGCTGAAGGCGGGCCAGGATTTTGGAGCGTTCTTCTATAAAAATGTCATGATGCTATGTTCTGCTTGTGTATGTTTCTTACAGGAGGAACGCGGTGGATGCATTCCGGGTTAACGTGATCCACGCACGCCAGCAGGTCCGCTCGCCCGTCACTAACATTGCACGGACCAGCTTCTTCCATGTCAAGCGCTCCAACATCTGGCTGGCTGCCGTCACCAAGCAGAATGTCAACGCCGCCATGGTGTTCGAGTTCCTCTACAAGATGTGCGACGTCATGACTGCCTACTTCGGCAAGATCAGCGAGGAGAACATCAAAAACAACTTTGTGTTGATCTACGAGCTGTTGGATGGTAAGCTGACGCACTTCTTCCACGTTTTCACCAGTTCTCAATGACCTTTTTCTAATTCACCACTCCTATTAGTTCAAAACTATGGCAATGAATTGTGTAAACAAGCATGAACCACATTACAGCCACAGACTTCACCACTGAATCTGGAACGGTTGACATTTTTGTCATGATATTAATTGACCTACTGGAAACCCTCCGTTTTGAAAAATCTGTGTATGTGGTAGCCTTGTGGGTAAGGTGTTGGACTGCTGATTGGCAGGTCATGAATTCGAATCCCAGGTCCAGCAAGCGTTCACTGCTGGGCCCTCCAGCAAGGCCCTTAACCCTCAATTACTTTGTCGTATAAAATGTAAGTCGCTCCTGACGAAGGCATTTACATAAATGTAAAAACGATGCTTTACAAATAATTTCAATAGCAAGAATAATTTGAACGTGTGCAGGAGAGTGAGTAGCTTTTTAAATCAGACTTGTTTATCCCAAGCTCCTGGTAGTTAAACTGTACTCGACTACTGTAGGCGACCCGTTAGAGCTCTGTGTAGGCGACCCGTTAGTTAGCGCTCTGTGTAGGCGACCCGTTAGTTAGCGCTCTGTGTAGGCGACCCGTTAGTTAGCGCTCTGTGTAGGCGACCCGTTAGTTAGCGCTCTGTGTAGGCGACCCGTTAGTTAGCGCTCTGTGTAGGCGACCCGTTAGTTAGCGCTCTGTGTAGGCGACCCGTTAGTTAGCGCTCTGTGTAGGCGACCCGTTAGTTAGCGCTCTGTGTAGGCGACCCGTTAGTTAGCGCTCTGTGTAGGCGACCCGTTAGTTAGCGCTCTGTGTAGGCGACCCGTTAGTTAGCGCTCTGTGTAGGCGACCCGTTAGTTAGCGCTCTGTGTAGGCGACCCGTTAGTTAGCGCTCTGTGTAGGCGACCCGTTAGTTAGCGCTAGGTGTAGACAACCCGTTAGTTGGCGCTCTTTGACAATGTTTCTATAGCAGATGGTATTTGTTTAAAAACACATCTGTGTAATATATCCAGTTGTTGCTGATTTTCTGTTTTGCCTGATTTATTTTCCAGAATGTTTTTGCATTGTTCCCCATTATTACAGATGCTCGGTTATTCCCACAAGTACCAGCCGGAGTTCCTGTTGTGCTGTGGTTTTTTTAGGTTTTGATTTTTATGACTCGTATATAAGAAAATCAAAACCTAAAGAAAATACTGCGCAGACAGAGCAGCGTCTCCACACGTCCTGGGATCCTGCAGCAATATTACCTAAGTGGTTGAGATGAGATTTCCAAGTTTTTTGACAAGGTTAACAAAACGTTATCATGGTATTATGTCAAAGATAGTTATAGAAAGCTTCTCTGGCAATCAGAGTAATGGGGTCGCCTTCTAAGAGCAGGTCACTTCCATTGCTTCTTGAATTTTGTCCAAAATAGGCAGCTGTCTTTGTGCTGCTATCCAAATGGGATTGTCTTTATCTCCAGATGTACAGACAATGCCAAAGATCCTGGTGTACTCAGGCAGCCTCAATGTCAGTGCTGTTGACTTGATATTTAGTGGCACTAATATGCCATTTTATATAATAATGGATAAACAGAGAGCACTTTTCTGGTAGTGGTTGTTTTGCAGAAGGTCCAGATAGCCAGAAGTTACCAGACAACAAAAAAATGTTATAATAAAAGTGAAGATAAAGGTATTAAATAGAAAAAAACTCAAGTATTATTTAAACGAAAGAAAGGTTTAAGAACTCCTATTTTTATTATTATGTAATTCGTGCCTTCTTCTTGGTGGTTCTTCTACTTACTGTAGAAATCCTGGACTTTGGCTACCCACAGAACTCTGAGACCGGTGCACTGAAGACCTTCATCACTCAACAGGGCATCAAGAGCCAGGTTAGTTCCCATAGTTAGTTTTACTTTAAACAAGACCAAAGATTCTTACTTCACTGTTAAAAGCCTACCAGTAAACAGATGATTACTGAAGTCACTACAAATAAACTCATTAGGTTTTTCTCTTTGTGTTTACTTCTCCATGTGCCCTGTTCCATGTGCCTTCCAGCATCATGTAAGCACAGCTGTTCTCGTTTCTCTGTCTGATGATAATTAGCACTTTCTAAAAAGGTGTTCTCTAAATCTTTGTCACGCAGTCGATTTGACTTCATTTCCATCCGTATTTGCCTCCAGACTAAAGAAGAGCAGTCTCAGATCACCAGTCAGGTGACTGGGCAGATCGGGTGGAGACGTGAGGGCATTAAGTACCGTCGCAACGAGCTCTTTCTGGATGTTCTGGAGAGCGTGAACCTGCTCATGTCACCGCAAGGTAACACTCAATTCTGTTGCTGAGCTTGCACACCAGGCTTTAGGAGCGGTTCTCGTGTCTGTAATCGGTGTATGCTGTGCTCGGCGCATTTAACGATTAGTGTATATAGAGCCCTGTGTACCCATGACACGGCTAGTAATATACAGTACGCGTTTGCATGTAGGTCAGGTGCTGAGCGCCCATGTCTCTGGCCGTGTGGTTATGAAGAGCTACCTGAGTGGAATGCCTGAGTGCAAGTTTGGCATGAACGACAAGATCGTCATCGACAAGCAGGGCAAAGGGGGCACTACTGACGATGCAGGCAAGAGGTGAGAAACTAAAATCGATGGGTTTTTTTGTCCATCTTGACCATGAAATGAAGATCTATACATAAAATAACTACACAGTTCAGTCCTACAGTCTGAGTCTATCATATTCAATATACAATGCCACAGTATCCTGTAAGGTTTATTGAGGATCATACAGTATGTATAAAGTGCTGCAAAAAGTGTTTGCGCTCGTTTTAGAGACGAATCTTGTATGAGTCAATCAGAAAGCCACCGTCCTTTCTTAACCTTAAAGTGCTGGTAATATCATTAAACCTGTCAAACTCCTCACTGTCCTGGTCTCCCGATATGTTTGGGTTTCCTTCCAAATCCAAACATTGATGCCAGGATAGTTCTTCAGTGTAAAGTGATGCCCATCACTGATCACGCTTGTGCCTTCCATACTGCTTTTACTAAAAAACAAATATGGCTCGGCAGCTAAAAGAGCATAACCTCCTCTGGTTAACAGTATAATTAAGCGTATAGTCTGTGTCGGTCAGAGGGATGAGTATTATCAGTACCAGGCATACAGTATATCAGAGGGATATGTATGATGTATTATCAGAATAAAATAGGCAGTTTTTTTCAATAGAAATGTTTTGTATTAGGTTTTAAACACAAAGACTCAGACATTTGGACTATACTGACTATAAAAAGGTTAGATTTTGTCTTGTTTGTTTAATGTGAGCTCTGTAATTGCATCTTGGTCTTTTGTCGTTCCTGTAAGTGAGGTTTGTCATTTGTTTTCCTGTTCCTTTTATTTTATTTTATTTTTTATTTTGTAATTTGCACCTTTTTTTCCCCCCTTTTCTCTGCTGGACTGCAGTGAGTTGGGAGGCAGGTAGTGTACCGCTCACTCCTCACCCAGTCACCCACCTACAAATTGCCCTCTAATAGTCTGTAGTCTCAGGTGTGTTTGTCATTCCAGTTCTCCTAATTAGGAACATAGCTTCTGCTTCATTCATAGCTGTAAAATGTCGTTAGCATTAATGAACATATAATCAGGAGAGATGGGGCTGTAATATATTTTAGTTTATTTATTTATTCCCCCTTCCCAATGCAGTTAAACTCTCAGTGGTGCCACGTGTTTGTTTTGCCCGACTCCGTATAGAGAAATATTGAGTGCACAGTGATAGCTTTGCTTGATGTCAGCACAGGATTTCAGCCCGTAGAAGCATTCGAATTCAACCCGTCACAGAATGATAAGGGTAAATATACGTTCATCATAATCTGCCAGCACAGGGATTTGTACTGGTTTTATTAGGCTGGACAAACAAAAGGCACAGAAATGACGCTCCACATCAGAAAGAAAAAAAAAACCTTAGCATCGAATGCAAAATGAAATAAGGTTTAGATTTGGGGTATTTTGTGCACTGCATGTAAAATAGGTGTAATAACGTTTGTACTGTTAGAAATATCAGCTTTTATCCCATCAGCCTTAATCCTAGTTCTGCTTCGGTTATGAAAGTGGAAAATCTTTAGCAGTTTATTTGTGGACATTTTAAACATCTCCTCTGCGCCTTTGGGAAACTATTCACACAAGCAATCACCTCGGAGGAGTAGAGATAAAGTCCAGATCACTCAGTCTTCTTCTTATTATTATTATTATTATTATTGTTAGTCACTTTTCTTGCTTCTTAATGAGAGAGCATGCTATAGTCATAAAGCAAATGTCGCATGAACCGACCACGTGAAAGCCGCTTAATAATGTAATTATATTAGTGCAACAAAGTTTACTGTAAGGACAGTTTCTGTTTCCAAACGCAGCATTAGTAGGCCATGCTTTCCCATGTTCATTTATAACAACTAAATACACTGTATGGCCAAAAGTATCTGGACACCTGAGCTATCACAAAGATATGTGCTTGCTGATCATCATCATCATCAAAAACCATAGGTGTTATTGTGGAGATGGTGCCTTTTTTTTTTTTTTTACTACTGTGAGAGACTCGACTCTTCTCTGAAGGCTTTCCACTAGATTACATAAAAAGAAGGCCTGAGTCGTTTCAGTGCTTTATTTCATCCCAAAGGTGTTCAGTGGAGTTGAGGTCAGTGCTCCATACAGACCAGTCAAGTTTTTCGAGTCCAAACCGTAGCAAACCCTGTCTTTATGGAGCTTTGTATATTTTCATGCAGGAACAGGTTTGAGCCTCTTAATTCCACCGAGGGGACAGAATTTTTTTTGCCTTCTCTTGAATTCATGTGTTTTGTCCTTTTCTAGCTACCCCAAGTTTTTACCTGTCCATAAACTCTGTATACTTCACCAGATATTTAGTATCCAAGTCTCTAATATTACCCTTAATAGCATATATAGCTTTGTAACGTTCCCAGCGTTCTCCCAATACACACATTCATCTTTGTCTTCAGCAATACATCTTCTGTTCTGAGACGCAGTAATGTTTGCTATTCAGAGCGTGTGTCTCCTGTGTATGCCCTGCAGTAGCGGGAAGCAGTCTATAGCCATCGACGACTGCACCTTCCATCAGTGTGTCCGACTCAGCAAGTTTGACTCGGAGCGCAGCATCAGCTTCATCCCACCGGACGGAGAGTACGAGCTCATGAGGTACGTCCTGTGATCACGTGTATCAGCGGATGTCATTGTATCGTGTGCACTTTTCTAAGCGCGTGTCTGCACGTGTGCGTCCTCGCCGTAGATATCGCACCACTAAGGACATCATCCTGCCATTCCGTGTCATTCCTCTCGTAAGAGAGGTGGGACGCACCAAGCTGGAGGTGAAGGTGGTCATCAAGTCCAACTTCAAACCATCACTCCTGGCCCAGAAGATTGAGGTGAGTGAGTGTTGTTTTCTCATTTTTTTGTTAATCTAGTCCATTTTCTTAAGATATGCATTAGAATGTTTCTTACCATCAAGGGAAGTTAATAGTTTAGACTCGTGCAAACTTTGGGCGAAAACGCTTTCTTATATATTCCAATAAACCATAGAATTATTATTATTATATTGTCACATGCCTGTAACTAAGATGATGAACCAAATAAGATTCAGTGTGCTTGATTGTGAGCAGTCGCCAATGCGTTCTCCGTCATTTTTAATCCTAAACACGGCGATGATATAAAACGTTATGTGCCTGTCTGTGACCTCAGGTGCGCATCCCCACCCCGCTCAACACCAGTGGTGTGCAAGTGATCTGCATGAAGGGAAAAGCCAAGTATAAGGCCAGTGAAAACGCCATCGTGTGGAAGTGAGTTGCGCCTGCAGCTTTCTCGCTGCCCGTTCGTGGCAATGAAACGCTTCCTTGTTTTGGTAGATTTCTTCAGTTTGCTTTAAGTGTGTGTGTGTGTGTGTGTGTGTGTGTGTGTGTGTGTGTGTGTGTGTGTGTGTGTGTGTGTGTGTGTGTGTGCGCGTGTGCGTGCGTGTGTGTGTGTGTGTGTGTGTGTGTGTGTAGGATCAAGAGGATGGCTGGTATGAAGGAGTCACAGATCAGTGCCGAGATTGAGCTGCTGCCCACCAATGACAAGAAGAAGTGGGCTCGTCCACCCATCTCCATGAACTTTGAGGTCAGTTTAGTTAGTGTAACATCCTTGTAAATACGAAATTATTCAACTCCTGAATAAACCTTTTAAGGCGTCTACAAAACCTTTAGAATGGAATCGTTTAACGGTTAGGTCAGTAGGTGTTGTTGCGATAATGTGGTTTTGGTGACTGAGAGAGGGTCTTGAAAGCGCACTCAAAGCCACACTAGACCAGCAAATGTTCAGATGATCAGAGGAAGATTGATGATGATTATGGAAGCTTTTCCAGTCTGTCTTCCAGTTTTTCCAGTCTGTCTTCCAGTTTATCTCCATCTTTGAGGGCGTTTTCAAAAAACTTTTGATATGAGACAAAACTAACAGTAGGGTGTTTTTTGAAAAATCTTGTGCATATAAGTGCACACACTGTTAGGGGTTCATGATGCCCTGCATTTACTTACGTGTTTGAACAATAATGCTTAAGACGTCAAAGCCAAAAAATGGCATTGGGAGTTATATACAGTGTCTAAGTGAGAAAGGGATTCGTGTAATAATATACATTATTGGCACATTCTGTGCACCATGAGAAAATGGAGAAATCTCTACATCCTTCTTTGCTGGTACTTTTGTTATTAAACCTCAGCTTCTAATATTTCTACAGATCTATTGATTAACTCCGGTTGCTCTCGCTCAGGTGCCGTTCGCCCCGTCCGGACTCAAGGTGCGCTACCTAAAGGTGTTCGAGCCGAAGCTGAACTACAGCGATCATGATGTGATTAAATGGGTCCGCTACATCGGCCGCAGCGGCATCTACGAGACGCGCTGCTAACGGCAGCCCCCTCCGCTCAGTCAGGAGGAGAGGGAGGGGCTGAGGAGGAGAGACGAGCAACTGGAACCTCACTGGAGGAAGTGCAGAAGAGGTGTTCCCTTTATCTCTCTCCCTCCCTCCCTTCCCCTCCTCTTCCCCTTTTTCTGTGTTCACGCTGACAACAAAAACAAAGGGAAAAAAAATCCAAATTGGTTATTCAGAAATAATGTCGAGTGGAGAAAACAGGAAAATAAGTGTAGAAAACTTTGATACTAAAGGTGCATTTCGCTTCATTATGCATACTTACCTGCTAAACGACAGGGGCCCCATTCCATCGGGCCCCACCCATTCTTCCTCTTTTTAAGCATTCCAGACCCCTCGCTGATTGACTAACGGAGGATTTAGGCTCATTCTGTCTGTTTAGCAATAAGCAGTGAACATGTGCTTCTGTTCTCAGGCCTCATCAGTGCGTCATCATTCTCCTCTTTCTCTCCAGATCTGTTTCCGCTTGTGTGGTTGTACTTCTGCTCTGGTGTAGTCTGCTGAACTCTACTCCCCACTTTGTCATTCCATGAGTTTTTCTTTATTCTCTTTTTTATTACTCTTTTTTTTTTTTTTTAAATCCTAATCCCCAAAGTGTATTAGTTAGCTGTTGTCCATGTTTTGTAAGCAGTGTTTTATTGTATGCATCAATACTCTTGCCCCAACTTGCATCACTTATCTTCCGTCATCTTCCTCTCCGTCAGTACTTAGTTATTCATATGGATAATACTGAGGAAATGTTGTTCGCTTTGGTCTCTGATGTTTCACTTTTATCTGTGTGACCAAAAGTCTCCAAAATGAGGGACTACGAGCTTAAAAATACTATTACTAGAGTTAATCCAGCTGTGTGTCTGTGTATACAAACTCTATACACCATAAAGGGGTAAGAAGTGCCCTGCCAGGCTGACGTATCAGCTTTGTGTCTGTAGCAGAGGTTTATTCAGTGTGCGTGTGTGTGTGTGCGTGTGCGTGTGTGTGTGAGACTGAGCCTCTGTAAGCAGAAGGTCCCCCAACATCTCTCAGGTGCCAGTGTGTTTACCAGACGTTTACGGCGGACCAGTGGGATTCTTGCAGTGCACTGATATTTATCTTCCCATATTGAGATTTCTATGGCACAGATGTGGAGGCACAGCAATAAGTGCAGATTTGAAGAAATAAAATGGGTTATTAGAGTTTCTTTGGAACTAAATCACAACTCCGTTTTCAAGGAAAGATTTTCCAGAATCTCTTTTGGCCCATTGAGAAACGTTAGAAAGTAGCACTGAGCCCAGTTCTGCTTCTCTCTATCTATCCTCTGTGTGACTCAAAAAAAACAAAAAAAACACTATTACTGTTTAATAACACGGGCCAAGTAAGAGGTTTCACCACTTTCACCATAGTTAAACAGCGTTCCTGCCAAAAAAAAAGTGCCGAGTTTCTCGCAATCTTAAAGCTACAGTGATCCAGACACTACACACGTTCTAAATACAGATGTTCTTCACATGTTCTACACCTCTCTGAGAGATGATGAGGGTCCTGTGGGGCTTGATCCCTCAGCTTCAGTGTGTACTCTTCATTTGGTAACTTTGTGATTGTCCTGTTAATCCTAATAAAGAAACAAAAAGAATTCACATGACTTGAGTGCGGTTTTTTATATATTTTTATTATTGTTCTTCTAGAAAACGAGTCACTTCTGAATATTTACCCTATTCTTTCATTCCTTTATACTTGCTTTCCATTTTTAGGAGATGCTGCTACAAATGGACAGGATTTCAGTTTAATATGTTTTTGTTTTGCTTTTTATTGTGTTTAGTGTTTTATTTACAATATTTGGTATTCAGAGGAAATGCAGCATGAAGCCAGCAGAACATTTCAGGCAAAAAAAAACACTCAGAAATCATGAATGCAGCTAGTAATCTGCCTTTATACACGACATGTATAATCTGTCTTAATCCTAATCGTTTAGCGGTCAAACTGTTAATAAATATTAGATTTATCATGCAGGGTGCTCAAATTTGTGCAGTCAGGAACCTTTAACTGTATATGAACGTATATTATGAACATAATGAGCAGCATGCGTATTAGCAGTGTGTTATAAAGTACAAGTATCGTACTAGAAAAAGACTTTGGTAGAAGTGAAAGTTACCTTTTTGGAATATTACTCAAGTAAAAGTCTTAAAGTATCTGATATTTACTGTACTTAAGTATCAAAAGTCATTTTCTGATATTTGATGTACTTAAGTATTTAAAATAAAAAGTGAAATTTCAGTGATTTTCGGTAGGCATAAGAGGCACTTCATCCGGTAGGAAGAATCTTTCATTCCAATGTAAAGAAACATTTCTTGCAAATACAGCCACGGGTGTATAACATTATCTTCTTCACCCTCTTCACCCTGAGTTCACCACTATCGTCGGGGTGGTCCTCTACGATAACGGGAGGTCCTCCAGTATGTGCTTCCATGCAGTCGCACACATTTCTTCTGATTTTATTTTGTAGTAACGAAAATGCTTAGTGGAAATGTAGTGGAGTAAAAGTGAAAGTTGAATAAATTTAAATAGCGAAGTAAAGTACAGATACGTGAAATTTCTACTTAAGTACAGTAACGAAGTATTTGTACTCCGTTACATTACAACACTGCGTATTAGACACACAGGCACATGATCCTGTATGTTGACTATCAGCATTTATAAATTAATGAAACATTTCGGTTTAAGCTATTCATGTATATTTTTGGATTAAACCCGTTCTATTCATGTGACAGACTAATGATATCTCAATATTAAATATTAGCTTCATAAGATTTTTGAAGAAAGTCACTCACTTTGAGAAAGTTGGTCTAAGGAATATATTTCGACTCAGGAAGATGAGTCGAGGAAGTTGTTCTCGCAAAAGTATATGTTTGTGTAGGCTGACGTCATGGTCAATCGTTAAGCGGGTATGGATGCCAAAGGACGGTCCGCCTGATGGATCGATGGCCAATTAAACCCTCGTCTCTCATGCTTGGTGAAAGAGGAGCTGCTGTCTTGCTGCTCTTTCACCGCTTTGCTCTTCCACCTCCCTCTTCTTTTCTTCTCTGCTCTTTCCCAGACTGAGTGACAGCGCAGGGTCAAACAGCCTCTAGTTCCGCAGTCACCTGGATCGTCGCCAAAGCCCCCGGCCTTGGGCCAGAACGCAGGCCACAAGTTATGCGTGCGCTTCTCAGGTGTCCTTCATCAAAGCCCTGCTTGTCTTGTCTTTGGGAAAAAAATCTGTAGGATCCATTAATTCAGTGCTGTGACAGCAATTTTTGAGAGGTGGTTGCTTGAAAGCCAACTGTATAAGGATGTTTTTTCCTTATGCAACGGTGTAATTGTAATCTTGTCAAAACGAAATACTGTTCTTTTTTGGAATTTGTCAATAATCGATTAACCTATTGAGGTATTTTGCGACGACTGTTTAACATTCAGGATTCGTCCGTCGCAAGAAAGGCATTCTGAACTCTTATGAATTCTGAATCGAGTTGGAGGTCATTCAAGGTCGCTTAGACAAAGCACCATTCATGTCAAGTAAATCCATCATAAGCTAATGATTTCCTCTTCATCCGTATTGGATTTCCTCAAATAATGATCTGAGAGTTAAGGTGCCATGCTGAGAAAAACTACAGGCTTTTCCCTCAGCCCTCCAAAGGTCAGACAGTCCAGCAGGGTTAGCTAGAGACTGGAGGAGCATTTAGCCAAGGACACCAAGCCTTTGCCAGATTTTCACCTTGTTCTGCACAGTGGATTTTGAAGAAGTACTGCGTGTGCATGCTTAATGTGTAGGCCTTTAAAACACCAGTGTTGCAGAACAAAGTAGATGAAATGTTGACACAGTGCTTTCAGTGGATTTGCTGTGAATGTTAACACAACACTGTAGTGACATCTCGCACCTTGCTCTTTCAGGTAGATGCTGAGAGACTCGTAGATGCTTAGAGACTGAGAACGTTTTAGATCTGTTGTAATTTTACAGGTCAGGAAGGGAGATGTCTTCTAGATCCATGGCTATCTAACATGACAACAAATAAACACTGACTTGTTTTGTCTAAACCCAGAAGGAAAGCTTTTACACACTTAATTGTCATACATCTCATTATATGGAAGTGGAAGTGGTTCGAGATGCCTCCCATTACATTTTTAAGCTATGCAGTCTAGTCTGTTATAGATACAGTAATATCACTTATATTGTTGTGACAGCTTGAATATTACAAAACACTAAAACTATATTTAGCCATTTAATAAACCAACTAATTTAGCTTAAACTGTCACATAAGTAACATCAAAACCACTGACATGATGTGTGTAATGTGGGTTATCTTGTCACTTGTTACAATAGGCTGCAAGTGAACAGTCGGTTCTCAATGTTGAGGTGTTGGAAGCAAGAAAAACGTAAGTGTAAGGACCTGAGTGACTTTGAAAAGGGGCTAATTGTGAGGTTTACAGGACTGGGTTGGTCAGAGAGCCGCCAAAACAGCAGGTCTTTTGGGGTGTTGGTATACAGTGGTTATTAAATGCTGAAAGTGGCCCATAAAAACATTTGGGAAAGGTATTGCAGATGGTCTGATCCTACAGTAGAAATGCTAATGCTGGCTATGATAAAAAAAGGTTTCAGTATACACGGTACATTACAGCTTGCTGTCTTGCTGTGTACTTTTCTTGCTATATTACCTATATTACCTAGTATTAATGGTGATTGTATTCTTAGCCAGTGACCAAGTGAACCAGTATTAATGTATTCATTGATAAGAGTCTTCACCAATTAACATACTTAGCTCTGTCTATGTTCTATGTAGCATCCTGGTCCTAGAGAAACGTTGTCTCATTTCAATATTTACTGAGTCAGATATATAGGGTTGAAAGACATTAAAAGCTTCTTGACTTGACTTGATACAGAACTGCTGTAAAGTCAGTCTGGATGATGGCTTCTGCCAAATGCTGTCAATGTAAATATATATATACATTGCTTACCTGGGGAGAAGAGCACCAGGATGCAGTGTGGGAAGAAGGCAAGCTGGTGGAGGGAGTTTGATGCTCTGGGAAATGTTCTGCATGGAAACTTTAAGTCCTGGGGTTTATGAGGATGTTAATTTGACTCATAGCAACTACCTAAACAGTGCTACAGACCAAGTACACTCCTGACAAAATGTGTCAAAAAGGTTCACGTTGTTTTGCATACAAATTCCCCAGTCTGAAAAACAAGTCCGATCCACAGAGGCTCCAACTCACAACTGAAAAGATGTTATGCTGGTATCTTGGTGCCACATACTACCAACACACCTGCAGATGTCTTGTGGAGTCCATGCCTTCATGGACCAGAGCTGTTTAGCAGCACAAGGAGGACCTACACAAATGTATACAGGTGATTTTAATGTTATAGCTGAATTTATATACAATATATTTCTAATCTGTTGATAAGATTTTTCTAGCTGAAATCTTACTGATCTCTTATTAAGCCTTGTGTTCTTGTAAATCAGTTTTAAGAACCTAAGAACCTAACAGAGACACTCACTCAAACTAGGGCTAAATAAAAATCTTTTCAGATTTATACATTTACACAGACTTTCCATCACAGAAATCCTTTGGGGGATTTAACAAGAATGCAGTCAGCATCAAGGATTTTCTCACTCTGCAATTATTTTAGCAAACGTTAAGTCTTCTCTTGATCTGTGCCTGTCGTAAATGGATACATAGAATTTAATTCATATTAGGAAAAATATGAATAGACATATGTACTGGGTGTCATCTTGACTTAATATCTGGTTGATTTTATAGCTATTGCAGCTCTAAAAAATCGTGAAATATGTTATTTATTTCTAATGGGCATGTGGTGGCCTAGTGTTTGAGGTGCTGGGCTAACAATCGGAAGGTTGTGAGTTTGATTCCCACGTCCACCAAGCTGCCACTGTTGGGCCCCTGAGTGAGGCCCTTAACCATCAATTGCTCATTTGTATAAAAACGAGATAACGTAAGTCGCTCAGGATATAAGGGTGTCTGCTAAATGCTGGAAATGTAATGGAAGCGCAGCCAAAGATGGTTAGTTCGTGTGTTCATCAAGAATCGTAAATCTTGGTGCTAAATCACCAAGCGCTTATGTACTGTTCATTACATGTTCTAACCTAAGTCCTTAGCTCTGTCTTTGTTCTATGTAAACCTCGTCTCATTTCACTGTGTACTGCAACAGCTATATATGGTTGAAATGACAATAAAAGCTACTTGACTTGGCTTGACTTGACTTGAAACCGTGCGAATCGATTCACCTTCAAAGAGTCGGTTCACTGGTGAATCACTCTGCACAGAGCTCCAGATCTCAGCGCTCCCGGACACATGGTTTAAAGTTCGGGTGCGAATAAAACAACAATAAACGCGAATAACGTCGTCTCAGTGGGAAGTAAGGTGGATTTTTACAACGCGAAAGTTTTGTGTTTGTGTAGGAAAATACTTCTAGTCTTTCGGATGTACAGTTTTGCAGGTTTGCCCCAGGATTTTGGATGGAGGAATAGAATATTCTATTATTTACTCTAGTAGATTGTAATTGTCTCTATTTTGGAGATGCGGTGGATCTGGATAGGAATTGGACCACTGGCACTGTTGGTGTTGGTGAAACTGTTTTCTGCCAACATCTGGAGGAGAGAACAGGTAAGGAAATGAATCAGTCAATTAGTTCATTAATTCATTCATTCATTAACTAATGAACTCATTAAGGCAATTAATCACATGGTGATGAAGAGCCACCTGATATTTAACTAATACATAATCCAAAGATTATATTCAGTCTAGATGATAAAGAATAAATAGACCTCCAAGAGCACAATGCACTGTTTATTTAACAAATCTTTTATTTTATTTTGTTTTATTTTTATTTATTTTTTGGCTTTGAGCCTCTTCATTAAAAAAAAAAAGATTACCCTACAATCTTACCCAATAATCAGAGCTCAGGTTACTTTCTTTACATTTAAGCAAATCCATCAGCTCTGATGGGGTGTTAGAAAGATCTGTGATCAAAGGTGAACAATTCTACAAAATAAGTTGATTTGTACACTTCCACAATATAGCAATATAGTATTTCTTGCTATAGAAAACCTTATACATGAAAGCAAAGCAAATCGCTCAAAGAAAAGTAAGTACTAAGAATGAGCATTACAAATCTTTGGTTTGGCAAGCGTTACGTAGACATGTAATACACATGGCGTTTATTTATTACAGAGGAAAAAATCTTTTTCACCGTTCTTTTTTTTGCCATTATTTTTTTTTACCGCAGAACACCTGCCACTTGTGAATATTCATCAATAGAGCCCCAAAATTCATTAATATTCATTAGTTGTCTTGCATTATTCTGAAATAAGGCTAACAGAATATGAAATAAAATAACAACTGCTGCTAGAAGGTGCAAAGTAATGGATATACACCAGACTTTATCTTATGTAGTGTGAGTTTTAAAAAAAATGGCTGAGGTTTTGCTATATTTTCCACAATGCTGTCTGATAAAGCCCAATGGGATTGATCTTTCTCTAAAGATGGTGATGCAGCAGTGCTTTAGTCTTTTAGTCTGTCCAGTCTCTGAGCTCCTCATCTATACACTCTGCTCCAACACATCAACACCATCAGAGCCTTTGTGCATGGATATTCATGGGTTGCTAACTTAGCCTAGCTGAAAGCTGCATCATATAGCCACGTTGCATTCTGGATCTTGCAGTGTGATGTTTCTATTCTGAATTTCTCATGATGAAAATCTAAAAATGGTGAGTGACAAAAGAAACTAGGAGCGAAACCTGGTCCTTATCCCTTATGTTTTAGGTTGTAGAAATATTTTTTTCCGTTCTGCCTTTTTAGTTCCATATCAGTGCTACACATAACCTCTAACTGTGCATGGAAAAAACAGCGCCAAAAAACAAAAAGAGTAGTGGAATCAGGTAACACATCACAAACATTATAATATATACATCTTTCAGGATGGAATTTTTACTCAGGGTTCAGCAAGGTCGGGTTATTTTACCTCGGTAAATTAGCTAGCCGTCTCCGTGCACAGTGTATGGATATGTATTTTGCACACTAATAAACTCTTCTTTGAAATCAGCATATTGTAACTCGCTGCTTCAAACCTCAGGAGCAATATGTTGATTCATTATTTAGTGTCATAAAACCCAGGGAAAAATCAATAAGTTGCAGTCGTACTGATCTGCAGTCATGCTGTCCTGAGAGAAACGAGCTGCGAGTAGGAGACGTTAAGAGGGCAGTTTGAGGATCATGCAAACAAACGTTGGTATTGAAGACCTTTCTCTATGGGAAGCAGATGAAGGATTTAGTTGTATTGACACCTACCTAACAGGAATAGCTGGAGAACCCCCAATCCTCAAGGTTAGAGGCAAACGTGCTACAGCAATAGATATTAATGCATTTTCTGACAGATCACAAAATGTTTCTTGTGAACACAGGCTTGAAGCGATTTCGTTATACTGGTTTGGGAGCTGGGAGAATTTTCTATCAAACACGCTGTATAACTGTGTGCTTGTCAATTTATGACATTCGAGGAGGGGTTTTGTCTACGTGCAACTCTCATAGATATCGTACAGTGTCTGAACAAAGATTTATGCACACTTGACCATCATTCAACTGTGTGTGTGTTAAGTATCTGATTCCAGATCTACTCACTGCTTGCCTCCACTCTTCTAGGAAGGCTTTGGAATAGAATTTGGAGCATGGCTGTGGGAATTTGTGACAGTTCAGCCAAAAGAACATTAATGAAGTCGATCACTGATGTTGGAAGAGTAGACTTCAGAGTTTTTGACAACATATTCAGTCAGGGCTTTAAACTGTGGAACTGGTTTGGGCTTCTTTGTAATGCTGTGGTATACAAAGACATTGTAGACAATTGTTTGCTACCAAATTTGTTTCAACAGTTCGAGGAAGAACCATATAAGTCTGATGGTTCGTCCACATACAGTACAGACCAAAAGTTTGGACACACCTTCTCATTCAAAGAGTTTTCTTAATTTGCATGACTATGAAAATTGTAGATTCACACTGCAGGCATCAAAACTATGAATTAACACATGTGGAATTATACATGTACATAACAATAAAGTTCGAAACAAATGAAAATATGTCATATTCTAGGTTCTTCAAAGTAGCCACCTTTTGCTTTGCACACTCTTGGCATTCTCTTGATGAGCTTCAAGAGGTCGTCACCTGAAATGGTCTTCCAACAGTCTTGAAGGAGTTCCCAGAGATGCTTAGCACTTGTTGGCCCTTTTGCCTTCACTCTGCGGTCCAGCTCACCCCAAACCATCTCGATTGGGTTCAGGTCCGGTGACTGTGGAGGCCGGTTCATCTGGCGCAGCACCCCATCACTCTCCTTCATGGTTAAATAGCCCTTACACAGCCTAGAGGTGTGTTTGGGGTCATGTGTCCAAACTTTTGGAAGGTGTGTCCAAACTTTTGGTCTGTACTGTAAGTGTTTCCTGTATGTTAAAAACCGCCATGAGCCAATCACACTGAATCTTTCAGAGATAAAGTACAAAAACTATAAAAAGTTCTGCATCATGCAGAGAATCCAGACAAAATTACAAAAAAAAGATTTTTTTTACTTATAAACTGTGAAGCTGTATGAGTGGGTTTGAAAACAGATTATGTCTCATTAAGCCATGCATCTCTGCAACAAAATTTCATTTTAAAGTAATCCTCTGCACCAAATAA
This sequence comes from Tachysurus fulvidraco, assembly GCF_022655615.1. Classification (NCBI taxonomy): domain Eukaryota; kingdom Metazoa; phylum Chordata; class Actinopteri; order Siluriformes; family Bagridae; genus Tachysurus; species Tachysurus fulvidraco. The sequence continues at coordinate 7,567,243 of NC_062530.1, forward strand.
TTCCTAAAGTATCAAGAACTATGTGTAATACACAATCATTGATGGTCTACGAAGGCCTACTTCCCAGTCCTGCTGTGGTTTTTAATAAAGTTTTTCACCAAAGATTCTTCATGACCGGAGCTTTTCTTGGATGGATTTGAATCGTGTGAGAAAATGACATGAAAAGAGTGAAGAAAAGGTCACTTGGAGGAGGAGGAGTGAATGCACTTCTCTTCACATGTGGGTGACAGATATTTCAGCTCTGGCTGAAAGATGTGCAGCTGGTAAACTGAGGAGATGCAGGACGGAGGCTTGCAGTAGGGATTCGGGTTCAACATCTGGGCAGCATTATTTCAGTGCCATTATATCTCTTCCTTTCTGTAGCGCTTTCGCCCTCTTCGCTTCTTTAAGCCTCTTTCATGGTTCGCACTTTATGTATGGTCTGTATTCTAACCCCTTCCGTGTAAGAGCTACAGCTCTATCTAGCATTGCATTTTCAGTGAGATGTGTAAGAGCACACAGCTGTGTAGTTTGTGTAGAACGTTTAGCTAAAAATGTTACGACTTGTTAAATAACAGGAGCCGACGTCCGCAGGACTGGTGTGCAGGTCTGATCCTTCCTAAGATAATAAAAGAGACAGGGTTGCCACTGAGCAGATGAGTGTTCAAAGCACTAAAAAGAGGGATAGAGGGACGGAAATAATGCAGAATTGTAGTTCGAACTTGGGAATATCACAAGTAGCAAACACAGCTATTGGAAGTCTGCACTCCAGCTGATAGACACAAAAATGCCAAATTATTTTGGTTGATCTTTTCATCCTCCTGTGTACACGATATTATCAGCATTCCTTTTCTGTACATCTTACATTTTAAGAAGTCAAGAAGACAAAGAGGCAGATTTAGTTGATCAGTTGTTTTGGACCAGAGCTAACAGAGTTAGATTTAAATATTTATTATTTAGTATTTTTCCAAAAAGCCATCAAATTTAATTTGTGTCTGTTATGGTTGTGCCCATGATCAGCATTGAGTGTCATGTCACAGTGACGGTTAATGTCTCATATGAATGTAGACACAGAGGGCTTTAAGAATTTGTACTTTGTTTGTACTGCTGGATTTTTCTATTTCATTCATATTTGTTTTTAGATTGTTCCATATGCTCAAATCTGTCACATAAACTACAGTAGTGTATATAGACTCGTTAGTCTGAAGCTCCAGAGCAAAACTAAAGATGAACAATTCAAACAACAAGCACGATTATGAACATTGTGTTATCATTTTAAAGAAGTAATGAACTAAAATGAATGAGTGATAATTTATGTTTGTGTTGTGTTTTGGCCATAAGGAGTGTCGTGTGGCTGCGAGCGGAGGACGGAGAGATTTACCTGTTCGAGCCAAACGCTACGCCATCAACCCGCTGGGCTACAAGTGGGAGCACTTCAACATCACCTACAAGTGAGACGGAGGAGAGTTTGTGAAATGTTAGGGAGTGAAATTTAAAAGCACAGATTTAACAAACTAAACAAACAGTAAAATGTGTTGGTGATAGAAAAGAATGAAAGTGAAAGAGAGGAAGGAAGGAAGGAAGGAAGGAAGGAAGGAAGGAAGGAAGGAAGGAAGGAAGGGAGGGAAGGAAGGAAGGGAGGAAGGGAGGGAGGAAGGGAGGGAAGGGAGGAAGGAAGGAAGGAAGGGAGGGAGGGAGGGAGTGAGTGAGGAAGGGAGGGAGGGAGGGAGGAAGGAGGGCAGGCGGGTTAGGAGGGAAGGAAGGATGAGTGGATAGATGAGTGGATAGATGAGTGGATGGATGGATGACATTGCCCTCAATATCTAATCACATATAATATAAAACAATAACCCAGGAGAGAAAATGTATTTTGTCAGTGTCTTTGTCTTCATCCAGTTAATGCTGCTGTTTCCTCTTCATTAAGAAACCTGAGACAGAGAAGAGGTGCTTCTTAACCCTCACATAAACCTTCAGACTCATAGAAAAGTTTCAAATGAAAGCACACATTAACCTATAATGTTTATTTACAGGGTGTGAAAGGGCAGCTTGGATAATCGCTCACAACATGATGCACTGATTATTGATTGTCGACGTGATTCACACTAACTGCCAGACGCCACAGCCGACCGGTGCTTATTTACAACAGGAAGGATTAAAGTAAACATAAAGGTTTCATTTAACTTAAGGAGAGAACAGCAGTAGCGAGATCAAGTCTGCTAGGAAACCGAATGTATAGTAATGTAGGATTTTCTTCAACTCGTCATTAGTGGAATGGAGAACAGGCTTGTAACTGAATACGAGTAAGTTACCTGGAATAAGTGAGTTTTAAATGGATACAAATACTGTTGAACTAATGATGAAGCCTGAGGTGAGTGAGGCGACTGTGGTGAGGTAAAACTCCCTTAGATGGAAGAGAGGAACCTTGAGAGGAACCAGACTCAAAAGGGAACCTCATCCTCATCCACACTCAGGAGTGTGTTTGACCAAACTATATGACTAGGAGAGTCACAGTTTATTTTATAACAAGGCTTAAAGAAAGTTTCACAGTACATGTGAGATTAAGGATCCTTATGCGAGAACAAATGAGTGTATCAGATACAAAATAACAGGAAACAAGCAAATGTCATGAATGTGGCGCTATGGCAAATATTTGCGTCGTTCTTTCATTCAAATTATGAACTCGGGCGATTTAGCTCAGGTTAAGAATCCCTCCGAGCCAGAAGTCACACATCATGTGCAGTCAGACCTTATAGTCACTGATGTAAACACAACAGCTTCCTTCTTCCATAAGGAAATCCTGATCCAACCAATCAGATGACGAGTTCAAAACTCAATTTAATTCAATGTTGAAATATTGCAATTTTTTGTGCTTTATTCATCAGACGTTCAGCCAGCGGTTTGTAGATGACACTAGGATGCTTGCATTTCTAACTTTGGGCTCTATCAGTGATTGAGGCTTAGAAATATATATATATACATATATAGACACAGATACTGATATTTGAAGCAGTAAACATGTACAGACCTAGATAGTAACACTGTGTTACACTTGCAGCAAACAACACACATTTTTGGACAGAAATGACTAAATAGATATTTTTTTACTATAAGAGATTCCATTAGATGAGGACAGAAACAAGTGATAGTAATCAAGTGTAGGGATGTGGTAGCTCAGTGGTTAAGGTGTTCGACTACTCATCGGAAAGGTCAACGGTTCGAATCCCAGGTGCACCAAGTTGCCACTGCAGGGCCCCTGAGCAAGGCCCTTAACCCTCAATTGCTCACGTGTATAAACTGAAATAAAAATGTAAGTCACTCTGGATAAGAATGTCTGCTAAATGATGTAAATGTAAATGTAAGTCTTTTAAAATCAATGACAGATGAAAAACTCCAAGCTATGTTGGCTTGCCGTCTTACATCAGTGTCACTCCTGAGACTAATACAAAGGGTAAATTATTTTCCTGGTGTCTGTATGAAGGAGTGTCCTCTGTAAATTATTTCTCTTAGGCAAGTTAAAAAATGTCCCACAGCCAATGTTTTAGTCTGGGAAACAGTGGGAAACAACACATTTAGCTTTATCCTGCTTTTTTCAGCAGTGACGCAGGTATCCTGTAGGACTATAAACTTTGATGAGGTAAAAAATGGGATCTTCATGAAAAATAACATCACATGCAGCTTATAAGAGTCTGTGTGTGTGTGTGTGTGTGTGTGTGTGTGTGTGTGTGTGTGTGTGTGTGTGTGTGTGTGTGTGTGTGTGTCCTGAATTTATTTTAACCCGAATCAATGATGTTTTTTTTCTTCAAGGATCACAACGTTCCCCAACACGCTGAACAAAGACGACACCCGTAAAGCCATCAGTATCGCCTTCACCAAATGGAGCGACGTCTCACCTCTGACCTTTACAGAAATTACCAGCCCTAACAAGAGTGCTGATATCATTATTGGTGAGTTGTGTGGGCAATCTGTAATGCAGCTCGAACTCCACTACTTATGTACTATTTCTGAAACTGTTGCTGGTCTTCATCTTCTGAAGGAGATCGTTTATCCTTCAAGATTTTAAACAATGCACCGAGGATGAGCAAAACCTTAGCTGACTTCATCGTGGTATTTAAACAGGCTAACAAAAAAAAACTAGCAAGAATATTTAATAATAATTACGTTTAAACTGTACGTGTGAAACAGGATTAGCTCATTTGTGGAGCAATAATTTGTGATGAAAGATAACTTATTATTAATGCTAAATACCAAACATGTCCTGGCTAATTAAATACAGGAGGACTAAAGAGGTCCCTGCTGGATTTTGATGGCTTGGGATTAGTTGACGATTGAAGTGGGGAAAACTACTTGAATTGGTGAACTTGCAAGCACAGGATTCTTCTTTTAAACTCCAATTAATGACTCTGTACTCATAACTACTTTCCACTTTAGCTGTACTTGTATTCGACACACACACGACTCGAAGAGGGCTTTGACTGAAGACGTGCTGTGATGACGTCACAGGACACGTCTCGGCCCAAATCTGCACTAATTTTGAGAATTCAGTGACTGATCTTCAGTGTGATTTTGTTTTGTTTTTAGCATTAGTGCTAACATGCTTGAGCTTGTTTACCAATCTCTAAACTAACAATAGGAAGCAGGTTGTATGTGCTTGAGAATCCTGATCCAAATGTTCTCATTTAATACCTTAAGAGACTTTTTCCATAATGTACTATAAATAAACTCCAGATGTGTTTCTACACAGGTTTCTACACGTTTAATCACACAGACTGCTGGTGGTCTCCGCTGCACCCCTGCTTTGATGGGCTGAACGGAGAGCTGGCTCATGCCTTCCTGCCCCCGAGGGGGGAGATCCACTTTGACAACCACGAGTTCTGGATCCTGGGCAAGTCTCGTTTCAGCTGGAAACAGGGTACGCATGAAAAATGATGATTTAGTGTAAGTGGATCATTACTTTGTGATGGTTTGTGCATACTGGTACACTGTTTGATTTGGTGGAAGATTTTATGGATGCGGTCCATGCAGAGACACATGGGTGGACATGGGTCCAGCTCTTAGACATATTAGATGATGGAATACTTTTTTTTAAAACCTAGAACAGAGCTGAGTAGATCTGAGTTAAGGTTCTCACTAAGAGATATTACACAGGCTGTTTCCTAGTTTAAAATGTCCCATATATCCCACATATATGTATAAACATATATATTATTGATTTATTACTTTGTTTCAGTGGTAAATAGAAATGTAGGCATATTGTGGTCATATTTCTGGTTTCATGCTACAGGACTACTTTTTATCTATCTATCTATCTATCTATCTATCTATCTATCTATCTATCTATCTATCTATCTATCTGTCTGTCTGTCTGTCTGTCTGTCTGTCTGTCTGTCTGTCTGTCTGTCTGTCTGCTCTCTATCTATCTATCTATCTATCTATCTATCTATCTATCTATCTATCTATCTATCTATCTATCTATCTATCTATCTATCTATCTATCTATCTATCTATCTATCTATCTATCTATCAACTATCTATCTATCTATCTATCTATCTATCTATCAACTATCTATCTATCTATCTATCTATCTATCTATCTATCTATCTATCTATCTATCTATCTATCTATCAACTATCTATCTATCTATCTATCTATCTATCTATCTATCTATCTATCTATCTATCTATCTATCTATCTATCTATCTATCTATCTATCTATCTATTCCTTCATGCACAGGTGTATGGCTAAATGACCTGGTTCAGGTAGCAGCCCATGAGATCGGTCACGCTCTCGGCCTGTGGCATTCACGTGACCCCAACGCTCTGATGCACCCCAATGCCACGTACACGGGGCAGAGGGACATCGCTAAGGATGACATCTGGGGGATTCAGCGTCTTTACGGTAAACCAGGATTCGGCTATAGATCATTTATATTTACATTTTGTCATCTTTTTTCTGTTCAAAGATGGTAGTGAGTCACTATGGAAATCAGCTGAGGATGAAAAGGCTAGAGAAATTCTAGGATTTGTACTTCTAGCCTTCTCCTGATTTGTGCAGGGCCTTAACCACAAGCAGGAAAGACAAACACAAAGAAAATCTGTGTGTGGTCTTCTGTGTGTTTTCTTGCTGTATAGTAAGCCCACGAAGTTCATCCTGGCAACAGGCCAGTTCACTGAGGGGCCAGTGTAGTACTAAGGAGAGCCTAATACAGGAGGTTGACACATTTGCAGGGTGTTTTATTTACAACAGAGGGTGAATAAATACAATAAGGTCTGTAGACTAGCCATCAAACCCAGATGTGAACCAAAATAAACAGAGAACTACCGAAAACCAGAGATGTCTGAAATACTAAAGAACAATGAAATACTTACAAGAACATTAACCAAATCTATTACAGACAGGAAATAAGGTTCTGATATGTAGCCAGGAAATAGTGTTAGAAATGGTGGTCCTCCTTCAGGGGCAGCTGAGTTAAGTGGGATAGCAAGGCTAAGCTCCTCTGTATTTTAATAATAAAAAGGCATCAATATAAGATTTAATTTTTGACATCCACAGCATATTAACAAATGTTAACAAACCTCCTAAGGTGGATTGTTTTGGACTAACCAAGAGTAAAAGGCCCACCAATGCTTGTTGCACAAAATGAGATTATTAAGAAGTGAGGCTGGAGTGTAGATTCAACTGTTACAGTCATATCAGGGATTTTACTCTCCTCATGGTATAATATTTTACAGCTTGCTTTGCTGTCGGTTCCATACCATGTAACATATTCCATGTGACAATGATTAGGAAGGAGCATTTCAAATACTGTCGCCGGTGTATTAATGTGAATGAGGTGGATTTTTGTATATGTAATAAAGATATAATGTTATGGGATATAATGTGATGTGATATAATGTAAGGGAAGGTGGGATAAAAACAGATCCAGATGCAGGATAACAAAAAACTGATTAATTAAATAAAACAAAACAGGAACAAAGACAAAACAAAAGACAACAAAGGATGAGGAATCGACTAAATGCTAAAGACAATTAGACACATAAGGGACTGGTGTGCTGAGGCGGTTAGGAATAGACAAGGGCAGGGCAGACACGTGAACACGAACGTAAACAAAAGCACATGGACAAAGTCCAGGCTAAATCCTGACAGCTTATTTCTAATAGTTAAAAATTGAAATGAAATATGGATGTACCCAGAATTAAGGCAACAATCCACAACTAAAAAGAACATCAACGGTAGAACAAGCTGAAGAGACTCTCAGTCCTGATCTAATAAAAATGATGTGACATCTGGCTTTTAAACAAATATTTCAGGAAGAATGTGTGAGCTAGTGGAAGGAGGAGGAAAACTACAACTGGAGAGAGTCCTAAAATCTCCAACATTACAGCACAGAAATGTCATAGAGCCAAATGATCTAATTTCTGCTGCTATGGCGTTTCGGCACTGTGTCAGAGATGTTAGTGTATCTGTAAATATATACGCATTTCTGTGCTGTGTGATGTTATACACATATATATCCCTAATATGATTGGTCACAAAAATAATCTCTTCACAATCTAATCTGTATCATCTTATTAACTCACTATCATTGTTAAATATTATATACAACACATTTCTTCTCCCTCTTCACGTTTCGTCCATTTTCTCCTCTGATAAAGCAAATCTTAAGCCTCTTAAAAGCTCCTAACACTTGTTGACCTTATGAGCTCTTGTAAGATCTTTAAGGGTTAAAGATGCTTCATGAATAACCTTTATCTTTACTAGGATCTTTAGTTTTAAGGGGAAACACTCACATTTCTAAGAATTTCTATTGAGCAACTCTTTACACTAAGAATTTTCATCTATAGGTTCCCTGGGAAATAACTAAGCAACAAAAATACAAAACAGGATACAGGGAAACGAAAGCCTAAACATAAAATAGAGAACAAAATGAGGTAACAAGAGACAAGGACTCTGTAGAAACACACAAGACAGCAGGTATAAATAAAAAAAGTGACATGACATGACATACGGCTAAGTACGGTGAACCATACTCAGAATTCGTTCTCCGCATTTGACCCATCCAAAGTGCACATACACACTAGTGAACACACACACACAGCAGTGAACACACACACAGCAGTGAACACACACACAGCAGTGAACACACACACACAGCAGTGAACACACACTCAGCAGTGAACACACACACACACAGCAGTGAACACACACACACAGCAGTGAACACACACACAGCAGTGAACACACACACACAGCAGTGAACACACACACACAGCAGTGAACACATACACAGCAGTGAACACACACACAGCAGTGAACACACACAGCAGTGAACACACACAGCAGTGAACACACACAGCAGTGAACACATACACAGCAGTGAACACACACACACAGCAGTGAACACACACACAGCAGTGAACACACACACACAGCAGTGAACACACACACAGCAGTGAACACACACACACAGCAGTGAACACACACACACAGCAGTGAACACACACACACAGCATTGAACACACACACACACAGCAGTGAACACACACACACACAGCAGTGAACACACACACACAGCAGTGAACACATACACAGCAGTGAACACACACACAGCAGTGAACACACACACAGCAGTGAACACACACACAGCAGTGAACACACACAGCAGTGAACACACACAGCAGTGAACACATACACAGCAGTGAACACACACACAGCAGTGAAAACACACACAGCAGTGAAAACACACACAGCAGTGAACACACACACAGCAGTGAACACATACACAGCAGTGAACACATACACAGCAGTGAACACACACACAGCAGTGAACACATACACAGCAGTGAACACATACACAGCAGTGAACACATACACAGCAGTGAACACATACACAGCAGTGAACACACACACAGCAGTGAACACACACACAGCAGTGAACACACACCCGGAGCAGTGTAGGAGAGGCAAAAGCAAAACATACTGTAAGAAACGGGTGTGCAGAGGCAGGAATGGGATACGGGTCGGTCAAACACATTTTTTAGAACATCAGCAATTCCAGCAGGGAATTGTCCAAGCCATCCATGACAAGTAGTTGTGTAATATTTGGGAAGTGGTAGCTCAGTGTTGAAGGTGTTAGTTCTGTGATTTAAGCTCACAATCTTTCAATCAGCAGTCCATCAACCTACCGATGTAGGCACCTGTACATGCTCAGTTGTATAAAATGAGATAAATGTAAGATGCTGTGGATAATGGCATGTGTCCATAGTATAGCATTAAAGTGTATTTGTGTATTTGTATGGAGATTACAACTAGACACAATTTAATACTTAGACCAAATGGATTGAATTGGACCCAATTTATCTTGCAGATGTTCCAGCATAACTAGTGGAACTATACATGGTTAAAATATATATACAGGAATTCAGTTTGAGCACAGGTCGACTAGCTGCACTGATATTTTGTGAACGTTCTTTCACATTTTTATCTGTTTCTCAGGCTCCCATTCTTCTGTGAACACTGATCCACATAAGTATAAATACAATGCATGCGTGTGTTTTTAGGCTGCTTGGATAAGAAGCGTGTGTGTGACCCCTGGGCGCGGTTAGGTTTCTGTGAGAGTAGACGGAGTTTCATGAAGAAACACTGCCCTCAGCGCTGCGACCTGTGTTATGGTGAGATGCTGATTTCAGAGTATTTTTAGAGTATAAAAGCATTTTGGGAGTATAAGAGACTTGTGTGCACTTCAGAGCCCCCGGAAGCTGGGTCTACTCCAACTCCTCCTCCTGCCAACGTCAAGATCAAGATGGTGCCTCGGGGAAAAGTAGTGGGCTTTCGCTGCGGGACCAAAAACACGAAAGTGCCTCCAAAAGTCAGGTAGTGCACACACTTCAGATAAAACATGCTTAGGTGGAAAAAGTCATATTTAACATTTTTACTGAAATTCTAAAAGTGTTTTATCTGTATTATCCAGATAATCCAACTCTAATTACATTTACATATGTTTTTATCTTAGGTAAAAGCTTTCGTTCGTTTATTGATTCAGATTCAAATTAAATGGCAGTTGCTCAAAAGGACAAAAGGTAAAAACACGATCAAGGGAAAACATTCACAAAGGGCAAATCTGAGAGTAGTCGAGAGCTAAAATTGTACAGAACTTACACTATAGTACAAGGAGGCAAGACTTCCCAGTGCAGGGCTTTCATGTTTTGAAGACAGGCAAGCGTGACATCTCTCTTCTTAAAAAAACAAAAAAAAAACAACAATAATGGGGGAGTTGTTTTATTTGGCAAGGATCACTGACTGCAATTTAATTTAATAAATATAATTTCCATTTATTAATGTTTGTGTGTGTGTGTGTGTGTGTGTGTGTGTGTGTGTGTGTGTGTGTGTGTGTGTGTGTGTGTGTGTGTGTGTGTGTGTGTGTGTGTGAGAGAGAGAGAGAGAGAGAGAGAGAGAGAGAGATTATTTACTGGTTTTCATTGTAAGTATTTGTTGCTCCCATATAAAACAGTTCAGCTCAAGCCCAGTCATTTTTAGTCATGATTGAGGACAATGTCCCTTCCAGAGACAAACTGTTTCGTGTTGAGGTTTTGTTCAAACTAACCATCGAAAATATCCTCGCTAATGAATGTTTTTTTTAATTGGTTGTTGTGTTAAATCTTACCCATATACAAGTTTAAATCTTACCCATATACAACAGTGCTATTTTCTGATTGGCTTTTTTTTTTTTGATTGGCTGATAAGTGTCAGGCGTCGTGGTAACGAAACCCTTGGAATTTAGTAAATGCCTGCGCTTTGATTCCTGCCCAGTTCCACAGAGACAGCGGTGCGGACTGATACATTTTGGGTGCTGCGGCTTATTAAATATATGATAAATAGTCAAAAAGTTTTTCTGCGTGAGAAATACGTCAATGTGTGACGGGAGAGCGTGACAAAAGACCAAAATGAGTGACTGTCACTCTCAATGCGTGACACTTGACAGCCCTGCCAGTGTGTATGAGTGTTTGTCGTCTAAACTAGCTCTATATACAGTAGCAGATAGTGTGTTGTGTGAGGGCTAAGCTAACAAAATCAAGAGTTTAATTACTTTCTAATAAAAATAAAACAAAGTACCAAAGAAAGAAAGAAGTGGGACAAATGTTTATAGATGTCAGATAGTAAAGTAGATGTTAAATTTCCTCTGTTTTACACTACAAACCAACACCACTCCTGTCCAAGCTAGTTTACTAGCAGCAAGCTAACATTATATGTGAGGGGAAAAGTAGTGGGCTTTCGCTGCGGGACCAAAAACACGAAAGTGCCTCCAAAAGTCAGGTAGTGCACACACTTCAGATAAAACATGCTTAGGTGAGGAACGAAACATGACTTTGTGTTCTGTTGTAGAAAAATGATCACCAACAGGTTGGTGTGATGTGGCCTCCTGTAAGTTTCTGTTATCACCATGATCAATTATTGTATCTCATACATACTTTTTTGTTTTTTATTCATTATTCATTTCATCCATTCATCCCTTTTCTGTAGCACTTATCCTACAGGAAGCCTGGAGTCCACCCCTGAGGACAGAGCACACACACACACACACACACACACACACACACACACACACACACACACACACACACACACACAAAATCACACACCATGGACAATCCAGTGATGTCAATCAATCTACAATGCATGTCTTTGGGCTGAGGAAGGAAACATTTAAAGCATGGGAAGAACATGCAAATGTGTTAACCGCTAAGCCACCATTTCCTCCTTTACAGTATTTATTTAAGTTACATTTTGTGGTGGAAAATCTGGTCATTCCCTCAATGTCATCCGTCTCCTCCCAGTATAAAACAGTTTAATCTATCTTGAGGAAAAATTCTGTGTCCAAAAACTTAGAGACTTGTTTCAAAAATCTCCTTCCAAAAAACGTTCATTTTAAATGTAATCTACAGCTAGCCTGGCCAATCAGAATCAGGCATTCAATAGCATGTAGTCAGCAATACACTATAGTTCCACAGCATCAATAAGCAGTGATGAGAAATACATGTTTAATTCTTTTACAATTACACTTGTGAAAAAAATGTCTTCTTCCAGAGCTCAGAGATTCAGTTTTACATGGTACGAGTTCCCCAATGTGGCCCCTTGTTTTTGTGTTTTTTTTTTGTTAGCACTTCGTAGCGTAGCTTAGCATAACTGTGGCAGTGAGGGAAAGGCAGACGGCTGCAATAACATGAAAATGGAGGCGTTTCCATTCCAATTTGCATCTCATGAATATTCATACCTCGGTGAATTTTTAAATGAGGGTGAAGATATTTCGTTGTTGTTTTTTTTAACTTGTAAATAATAAAGTTAGAAATATGTTATGCATGTTTTTTGTGGCATAATCTAAAGAGAGCTCTAATATTAGCGTGATCTTCCGTTCTTCAGGTGGTATAAGGATGGAGAACAGTTGCTGACCTCCATCCCTGGCTACATTTCCATCAAAGATCGCAATCTTCGCATCGTGGCTAACGAATTCAACGAGGGGACGTACACCTGCCAGATCCACCGGCGCGGCAGCATCATTTCAGCTAACTCGTGGGCTATCAGGCTGAAACCGGAGAGTCCCTCGAACAACAGTTGATGGTCATATAGTGTTGGAGAAGCTATTACACTACCTCCTGTACTTTTGGCCACTCAGAACGACTCATTACCTCACATTCAGAGTCTCTCAGTGAAGGATATCATGGACCAAGACCATGACTCAAGCTGCGACACAACGGCTGTACGATAGAAACAGACGCATTTAGAGCTTTTTTTTATAAGGATGCACATTATTGATTTATTACTGCGTTTTATTGCTGAACAGCAATTTTGCAAAAAAGTCGTTTTTATGCTATCAAGCCCATGACGTGAGGTTAGTGACCTAAGATAGTATTATGGGATAGCATTTTAGAAATTCTTTATATTTTTAAAGAGACGTCACGCAAAACAGCTTGGTACCATGTCTCAAAGTGGCTCCAGTGTGTTTGTGCTACATGCAGCCTGATTGTTTCTCCTTTATATTACAGTTGACCTTTTTAGGTTTATTAGAAAACTAGCAGTAAACACGAAGGCTGTACTCAGTGAGAAAAAAAACAAGGAGATACAGAAAAGAAAATACTGTGATAGAAGCTAGTACTGAATCGGACTTTATCTCTATAAAGAACATCCGCACTTTTATATATATATTATAATATCTATATTAAAACAGGTTCAGTCATCTATTATGGGGGCAACAAAGCAGCTGCCACAACTGCACCTTCTTTTTTTTTTAACTTGTAATTAAATGAATGCATCATAAACATATATTTGTTTATTAATATCACATTCACCTCACAGCTACAGGTCACCAGTTCAGTCCTGAGCACAGGTGATGTTTTACCTGGTTTCCTCTGGGTCCACAGGTTTCCTCCAACGTCCAAATAATATGCCAGTAACGTTTCTGAAGTCCGCTATGTGTGAACGAGTGCGAATAAGCCGCAGATCCACGACATCCCGAAACAAGAGACACAAGGTTGCCATATAGATCAGTTTGTAAATGTATAATTACTGTAAATCACTGTAATTATTTACTTTATTGTCGTCAGCCTGTTTGGAGCTGCAGGTAGTCTTAACACCTCACAGATCCAGGGCCCAGGTTTTGATCCTGAGCTAAGATCTTCACAATGACTGTTAACATGTTCTGCTCACTATCCTTCACCAAAAACATTCAGGTGGCTCAGTAACTCCAAACTGGTTAAAGTTCTTAAATACACTAAATGGCTAAACATTTTTGGACACCTCTTCATCAAACCCACGTGTGACTATCGAATATTCATTTCCAGATTTATTCCAGCTTTGCTGTTAAAATAAGCTCTTCACTTCCAGGAGCTTTTCCATCTAGATTTTGTTGTGTGGCTGTGGGGATTTCAGCCCAATCACATTCAACCACAAGATTGTTAGTGGTTTATAGAAGTGACTGCATATATTTATTAAGTACTAGATTATTATTTTGTTTCATGACCATTCTAAAACAAATGACTCTGTAGTTAGGAATTTCTTAGAAATGCTACACAACAAGCATCGAACAGATCAACCGTCTGCTGGATTTATTTCATGCTGTAAGACTACCATGCTGAAATCTAAAATGAGTGTGCTACTAAGCTACAAATGGTCTGCCGATGTGCAAAGACAGATGCTGCAGAGCTGAAATCAGTGCCTTCGTTCATCCATCTGCAGACTTGGACACGTAAGAATTTGTCATCGACAGAACCGTTCTATTTTGAGGAAAAAAGATTCAACTGATTATATTCATGCTGGAAGAGTCATCGTGTCAGAGGGTTTTTATTCTATTACTTCTGCATTCCAAGTGTCTGCATAAATACAGTACAATACTGTACACACACTTACAGCATTTAGCAGACACCTTTATACAGAATGACTTACATTTTATCTGATTTTATACAGCTGAGCAATTGAGGGTTAAGGGCCTTGTTCAGGGGCCCAGCAGGGGTAGCTTGGTGGGCCTGGGATTCCAGGATCTGTGCCATATTGCAGCACTGTGTTCAGATGCCTTTTTGCCAACACAGTCAGTGAGAATCCTATTGGAATAGTTTGGGGGAAAAAATACAAGTTTCCCCTTATAACAAGTGTAATGTAGTGTATGAAATGTATGACTTTTTGTATAGGAGCTATGCATCTTATTTAGTGAATGAAGACGCCCCCTACCCAAGTCTGATCCTTACATAAAGAGACCGTACTATGTGCTATAAAAAAAGTCAATCTGCATTTCAGCTCTGAAATGTGTACACTGAACAACTCGGCCCTGTATGAAGTGTGTAACAGGAGCATCGTGGCTCCAAACCAAATCTAAGAAATAAACTTTTTTGTTAACTTTTTGGGGAAAAAGTATGTTGAATTCAGTAATTACATGTAATTAAAGTCAGGACAAATGCAGAAGCTCAAAAGTAATAAGAATGACATTTATTGTGACAGCTTAAATACACAAACATGACAAAAATTAGATTATCATTGTAGCTCTGGTACAAAACTATAGAAGGATTAAGAGGTCCATTAACTTCACTTTAGGCTGAACTGTTCCTTGTTCATTTTAAAAGGTGCACGTGTGCGTGGATTGTTACGTTTTTTGGACACAAAGAACTAAAAAGGGGAACAAAAGCAACAACAAAACAATGGTCCAATGTGTGATGTGACAGTAAGACAGAGTTTAACAACTTGTGCACAAACCAAAGATCCAAACAAATACTGATTCAATCGGTGACTAATTCCTTTCCAGGAGCTTTTCCCTGGCACTTTATACAGTAATTAATGAAGGCGTCTTCATCAGACTTAAATGAAAGCTATGATACAGTGAGGAGGCTAGCAGGAAGGGAGGGTCTTGGTGAAGAAAGGAACACGGAAGGTAGGAGAAGTAGAGAGCTCTTCTCGTGTGGGGCTGCTGTCAGGGCTTGGTTTGGGGCTGATGGCCAGCATGTTCTTCTGGGAAAAAAAAAGAAGAATTATTCAAGGAAAATCATCTAAACTATTGGGTGAAGTATCTAATTAACAAAAGAAACATACGGGTGATGTCTAACGTCTCGTTTTTGGTGAAGTGAGAAAGGATCGGTGCTGTTTAGTAGGATCATTAACGTTAACAGTGATACATACTGCATATTAAATACTGAGGTGTAACTACATTTGGGCTCAGTGTATTGGTTTAAAAGTGAAATTAATCAATGCAGATATCAGCAACAAATTATTATTGGAAACAACTTGGATGTGAGAAATAATTCATGTTTAACTGCTGTGTAAATAACTGGATTTTCAGGAAACAAAAATGGATTAAGAATTAAGATTAAGGACAACATTCATTTCAATCTCTTGTAAGCTCCTGATATGTAAATGAGGGGTGAGACCATTATAACAATAAGTGGGCATCAAGCAGACACACTGTCCTAGTTCTCAGCTCTACTGCTACAGACTGATTCCATTCTTTCTGTAAGCCAAAACAAGATCGAATCGCTCTGTCTATTAGGCCATATTTTGCTTCAGATCAGCCCATTAGAAGACAATTAGAAGCAGCATGTTGTCCACCTTTTATGCAGAATACGTCTAGACCCTAGTCCCGATTTCATTAATGTTAGTCAATAAAGTTGCTGAGTGTAGTTTAGAGTACAAAGAATGAGGGATGACTGAATAGGAATCGTATAAGTCCTTTACATTTACCCACATTTACCTGCATAGACACTAAACCAAAAAAAGGAACACATTCTGGAGGATACAGTAAGGATACTTGCTGCAAATAGAAAAAGATACAGAGGTGCAGAGAATATGAAAGTTTTACATAAGTGCCCCACTTATCCACCCTGCAGTCTCACCAGTGCCCCAACTGGTCCAAACAGCTGCAGGAAGTTGCCAATGAACTCGCGTGATTTCTCCTCCCACTTCTGAATAAGGTCAATGCTCTTCTCCTCCACCTTCTGTACAAACACTTTACTCTTCTCCTCCACATCCCGTACCTTCTGCTTCACCTTATCCACATGCTTCTGAAGGTGGTACTTCTTCTCCTGCAAAGAGCACACTGTTTTCTACACAGATTCTCAGGTTCATTACTACAGCTGACGCTAAATCTCACATTTTTTAATTCCACTGAAGAAAGAACAACCACCCTGGTAGTTGTCAACTGCTGCAGTCTAAAACTGTGTGTGTGTGTGGTGTGTGTGTGTACATGTTGTCCATTCACTCCAGATTCTCGCCCAGTGTTCCCAAGGCTCTGGATCCACCACAACTGTGATCATGATAAAGTGGTTGTTAAATATTAAGAAATGAAAGGTAACTGATACGCATGTCTGTGTCTTGCTAAAACCTCATCCCACACTCTCTTCATTACTGTTCCTCAAAACAGTTTAGTCTCATATTTTCTCTTCCTTTCCACGCGTTTCACTGCCTGTCAGGGCCTGTGTGGATTTTATACATCAGTGTAAAAGTAGGTCATATTCATAAATCAGTGTCTCTATTCTCTGTTCCTATTCAGCACTCACCGTGTGCTTCCAAGCCGTACTCCTAAGACGCTTAAAAGTCCTGCCTGGTGTGACAGTAAGCTTTCAATCCTCATTTCTTTTACCCTTGTTTTTCCTCCGATTTGTTCACTTGCTAATTCCCACAATTTCAGCTAGCTCTCTATCAGACAACAGCTACCAACTGGGAAGAGCAAATGCTATCATGCTTCCTCCAAGACACATAAATCCAACCATGTGCATCTTTTCAAACTGCTCGTGGTCCCTTGCACATCTGGAGGAAACACCAAGTGTTGTTTTCCACATTCAAGAGATGACCGACGCCCACTTTTAGCTACTACACCATTCCTCCCATCCAGACAACGTGACTACATTATAACTCCTTTGTCTCCTGGCCATGGATAGTCAATCTGCATTACTGTTCGGAGATTATTATATCAAAAACACTGCGTGTTATATAACGTCAGCACAGCTGGGAACCTACATCTGTACATCTGTAGCTCAGCCAACTTCATATCCACAACACTACGTGTCCTCAAATTAATGGCTAATTATATTGTTGCAAATTTGATACCTTTTGTAAATAATTAAGGACCTTTATACAACTTTCTGAAATAAAATGCTGAGGTACACAATGCTTTTAACTTCTCTGCAAAACTGTGCTTTATAAAGGATTTACTAAATGGCTCAGCTTCAAAACTACACAAACTACTAAACATGCTTATTATTATCTAAAACGTAGCTAAATATGGTTACGCTGCCTGTATTTTGAGCGAATAAACGGTTATGCTTAAATATAGGAAGTGAAATTCAGAGCTACACGATAGGCCGATCGGTGTCTTGGGCATTTAGATAGAAACCATAGCTTAGGAGTGATAGAAATGTTTGTTTTTTAATAATGAGTACAATTTCCTCTTTAAAGAAACCACATTAACATTATTGTGCCCCAGTAATGAATCACAGATCTGGAGTCTTGGAGCAGTACATCTGGTTCCTTTCAGAAGTGAAAACATACACTGATATACACCCAACGTCACTATTAGACCTGTTGGACAGTGTTAATGATGGTGGTGGAACTCACGCTGATGAAGCTGACATTGAGCTCCTTGGCAGTGTAGCCTTTCTGCAGATTCCGTCGCACGTACAGATCGTAGTCACGGACGATGCGTGTGATGATGTCAGAGGTGGAGATGCCCTCTGTCCTTTGTGTAGCTGCAAACATGCCTGAAATGAGATGCTCCTTTATAAGTAATCAAGCTCAAATAATCACTCAATCCAGTGCAGAACACTTTACCTCCTTCGGTATTGTACTAATTAATTAGCTTGACACCTACCAGCCTCCTTTATGTGCTTGTAAACGTCATCGCTCTCGTCTGAAATGTATGGGATGTCGTCATGGGCAACAAAGTCAATCTGCATGATAGGATAAAAAACAGTCTGAGGTATTATTTCTGAATAGATTAGACCCAAGCTAATCTGCCATCTTTGAAACAGACACATACTCTGTGCTTGGCCAGGAACTCTGGTGTTAGTGTCCATGGGGCATCCCTGACCACCTCGTCCACGTAGCGACAGTGACTCACTGCATCGTAACGCTCGTCCTCGTTCATAACAGTAAAGCCCTTAAGCTTGTGCGTCAAAGCGTCGCTGCATACTGTGAAAAGAGGTACAGACATGATACCGTTCCATAGTCGACACCTTATTTCGGGTTATTCGTCTGGGAGTTAAAGCACAACTCCAGAAAAAAAAGTGATTTCACTAAAATTAAAACATATAATTCAATAAAGTCAAATTAGTCAAATAGTAGGAAGTTTAAAACTACAAAGCCGAATGATGCATTTGTTTTAACACACTCCCTATTTGTGTTCATCAATTTTTCATAGTTTTTATAGATGTAAATGTTTTTTCTGAATGCAGCACACAGAAACTGAGTGTTTTCTAAGTGGCTTTCACTAAAACACATCCTTCCAGAAACTAAGCTGCAACTGTTCACTCTGCCCACAGATCACAGCCATCATCAGTCACTGTAGAGTAGAGCTTATGATTACAATAGAATCACATCATAATTCAATTAGAATTGTGTGTGTTAGCTCAGTGTATAATCTTGATAGTTAGATTTAAAATGAGTCTTGTTTAGCACTTTCAAATATATATAGTACAAGACTGAGGATGTGAAAGAAAAAAACAGGCTACATTACAAAAAGAAGCTAAATAAATACATAAATAAAGACTTGATGCTACATTATGTGAAGAATTTCTGCTCATTCTGTCATTCAAGTATATATTTTTTTTTTTACAAACCTCTGTATAACTTAATTGTGTTATGACAATGTGTGGCCCTTGTGTACTAAATGAATCACTTAGTACAGGACAAGGTGGAATTTTATGCTACTTACCGCCTACGAGGAGATGAGTATTTGGAAAAAGGCTTTTAGCCTGCATCAGAGCTCTGGCATGTCCAGAATGAAACATGTCAAAGATCCCATCAGCATACACGCGAACTGCACGGCCCGGAAAACAAGAAGATAAAAGACAACTTCACTTAATGCCACCTCTATACTTAGATATAAAAAGTTTGCTCAGGTTCACCTCTGTACTCATTCCTAGGTAAATAATACAGAATTTGTTGCTGTACAGAGTTGGACTCCATTAAGTAAGTCCCGCCATAAAAACGATCCGCCACACCAATGCTGACTAGATATTATGTTAAAGCTAGATCATTCTAAGCATGGCAGTGACATTCATTTATCTAATGTATTAATAAGAGCAGTGCTGCTGTACCCGATACACCTGCATCACACCACACCACCATTTCAGTGTTAATGAAGTGCTGAAAATGAGCCGCAGTACCTAAATATCTAATACACGTTTTTTATAATGATACATTAACCGTATGTCTAGTTAGGCAGTCTCTGAAGATAAAATAGATTGAAAGAAAGAGATAATGCATGCAAGTACCTGGTGTGCCACAGCAGGCTTCCTCCCAGGTAACACGAGTGTATAGAGTGGATATAGGTTCCAGCTGGTCAGAAAAGGGTGCAGGATCTTTCAGGGTCTGGAATACATATGCACACAAACACACACACACAAACACACACACTGAATCAACAATGAATTTGCTTTTAATACGTCACATTGAGCTACTGTGTACTGAGTCACAGCTACCGGTAACCATTGTTCCCAATGACCAATCACTGATCGCCATTGTTCCCAATAACCACTTATCATTCACTTATTCCCTACAACTTATTAACATTGCATACATCTCTTTATTATTTAGTTATTAATCTCTCTTCCTGGCACTGTGTATGTAACAGAAGTGGTTTATTCAAACTGTAACTATTTCCTTTATGACTATCTGGGCCTTGATAGAAAAAAAGTCTTAAGCTTGTATGGGGGACACGACATGTTTCTAAATGATGACATAATTCTAAAAGGAATTATATTAGAATTATATTAGAACCTCTATTCTATTCTATTAAAAGATTAGGAATTAAAAGACTTATTTTTTTTTATTTTTTTTAAATGACTTGACCTGGAGACTTCTCGCACCTTTTTTGCTTTATAAGAGTCTAATATCAAATGCCATAACTTTACTCACCGAAGACCTACGAGGGATTTTTCCTCCTCGTTCTTCAGTGTCTGTCTTTCCATTTGCGACATCTCTTCTTCTTTTCCTTGTGAATCCATGTGTCTCCATGGCCTAAATTAGGGAAAGCTTTAGCACTTAATAAAGTTAACCATTCAGAGATTATGTGGGATTGTGTGACAGAATAATTGGTTGCTTCAACTAATGTTAAGTAATATGAGATATATATAGGTATATATGTAAAGGTATAAATGTACATATATAATATCCATCTCTGTCTCCTTCCTCTTTAACAGTTTGTTCATTACAAAAAGTTAATTACTACTAAACAGCACAAATATCCTGGGATACTGAAGAGGATTTAAAAATAAACAGCACTAACTGCTAAAGTGCAACAGCTTTAAAAAAAAAATTAAAAATACAAACCCTGATGATAAGAGTTCAGTCTGGACTTAGAAGAAGCTTCAGCGTTGACTGTGTGTGTGTGTGTGTGTGTCTGTCTCTGTGTGTGTGTGTGTGTGTCTCTGTGTGTGTGTGTCTCTGTGTGTGTGTGTCTCTGTGTGTGTGTGTCTCTGTGTGTGTGTGTCTCTGTGTGTGTGTGTGTGTGTGTGTGTGTGTCTCTCTCTGTGTGTGTGTGTGTGTGTGTGTGTGTGTGTGTTTGTGTAAAACCGCTAACTAAAGCGATTAACTACATTTATTTGACATGTTATTCTCCACAACACAACAAACCCATAAACGCTACTTCGACGTCTCCACAGAAACGGGCTGCACTCAACGGAAGTGTCGACCTGTAACGTCACAGGAAGTCTTAATGCAAGCCGGAAGCTGAACGGTAGGAGTTGAAAGTCAATTGATTCATGCGTCTGTATGTAATGTACCAGTGTAGTATAGTATGTAGTATATAACGTGTCAGATCACTTACTGTTAAAATGCTTGGCTGTATTTCAGCTGCTGGATTAATGTGAATGCGTGTGATCTGTAAAGACCGGGGTTTAAACTTTATGTATGCAGAGTCACATTAATCTCACTGAACGCCTCAGTACAGATTTATAAACACAATAATACTAATAGAATGGTAATAAATTACAGTGTCTGCACATTGTTTTAGTGCCACAGCCTTAATACCATTTACTTGTACTTTTCAACAATGTCCACACATCTCTGCCCTGCTATAGTCTTTATATTTATTCACTGTACATATGCTCATATATATTACATACTGTATGAATATTTACATATATACCTATATATATACACCTATATATACCTATATATTACATGCTGTACATATATTTACATATATATCTATATATTTATATACATATGTACAGTATATATTACAAACTGTACATATGTGTGTGTATGTATGTGTGTATATATATATATATATATATATATATATATATATATATTACGTACTGTACACATGTTTACATGTATACGTATATATATTACATGCATAATTTCACTTGTGTTTACTATGCAATATTGTGTGTTTGTCGTCAGTGCCATGATTAAGAGGTTTTCTGTCCTGATCGGGAGGGCTGTATCAGCCCATTGTCTTGATGTTCCAATATACACTCCGCAACATGTACGATACCTGGCCGCTAAACCGGTAATGTAATATACGCACAATACAGCTCAAAAAACCTACATAATTAGTCTTAAGGAATCAAAACAGTTTGTAAAATGTGTATGTAAACCATAGAGCAATTTTAAAGACACTTAATGATAAATTGTCTAATTCTAAATTTCTTGCTTTGTCTAGGCTAGAGTACATGGCAAAGGTAAGAAGTTTGTCCTGAAACCAGTGAAATTAGAGAAACAGGAGAAGCAAGAAGTGGAGATCAAACAATCAATGACTGTGTCTCAACTTGCTGAGGCTATGAACAAAGACATAGATCATGTATATGAGGCTCTACTGAACACAGCTATAAACATCAATGATCTGGAACCAGACACTGTGTTGGAGGAGAAGTGGCTAAAAGAGGCTATAAAGAGGTCTGGGATGAAGTACAAATGGGCCAAGATAGTGGAGAATGACTTCAGAGAAAACAAAGACATCCAGAGACAGCCACCACCAGATCCTGCTAACTTAGTGAATAGACCTCCTGTAGTAACTATTATGGGGCATGTGGATCATGGGAAGACAACGTTGCTGGACAGCCTGAGGAAGAGCCAGATTGCTGTACAAGAGGCTGGAGGCATCACTCAACACACTGGAGCATTTCTGGTCCAGCTTCCTTCTGGTGAACTCATTACATTTCTGGACACTCCTGGACATGCAGCATTTTCTGCTATGAGGGCCCGTGGAGCCTTGGTTACCGACATCATCATTCTAGTGGTTGCAGCTGATGACGGCGTGATGAAGCAGACCATCGAGTCAATACAGCATGCCAAGAAGGCGAAAGTACCAATCATTGTGGCGGTGAATAAATGTGATCGACCTCTGGCAGAGCCCCAGAAAGTGAAACAAGCTTTGCTCGCCCATGATGTTGTGTGTGAAGAGTTTGGAGGAGATGTCCAGGCTATCCATGTGTCTGCTTTAAAGGGGGAGAATCTGATGGAGCTGGCTGAATCCATAGTAGCACTTGCTGAGATGCTGGAACTGAAAGCAGACCCCAAGGGTCTAGTAGAAGGGACTGTCATCGAAAGCCGTACAAGCAAGGGCAAAGGACCTGTTACCATGGCAATAATAAAACGGGGCACTCTAAAGAAGGGCTGCACACTGGTGGCAGGAAAGGCCTGGGCTAAAGTGCGCTTACTGTTTGATGAGAATGGCCATACATTGACAAATGCAGCACCTGGTGTTCCTGTGGAGATTGTTGGCTGGAAGGAACTACCTTCTGTTGGCGAAGAAATTCTGGAGGTCGAGTCTGAGCAAAGGGCTCGTGAGGTAGTGGAGTGGCGCACATACATGGAAGAACAGAACAAGCTGAAGGAGGATCAGCATGCCATTGAGGTCAAGCAGAAGCAACACCAAGAGAGCTATCAGAAAGAAAGGGAGAGACTAGCACATCTCAACTGGAGGCAGAAGAAATTAGCGCTCTACAAGGCCAACAAACACCATATAGCCTCCAGACCCAGCGAGAAAACCAAGGATGAGGATCTCAGTCTGAGTCTCATTGTCAAAGGTGATGTTGATGGGTCAGTGGAGGCAATTTTAAACATCCTTGCAAGTTATGATGCAGAGGAACAGTGTGGGTTAAATATAGTGCATTTTGGTGTCGGGGACATCACAGAAAATGACCTTAACCTGGCAGAGACTTTCTCAGGAACAATATATGGTTTCAACATTGCAGCTAATAAGTCAATACAAGACATAGCTGCCAAGAAGGGCATTCCCTTAAAGATGCATCGTGTCATTTACCACCTGGTGGATGACTTGAAAGAGGAGCTTAGCAGTAAACTACCCCCAATCACTGAGGAGAATATAGTAGGAGAGGCCTCTGTTTTGGCCACGTTCGATGTGACTGTAGGAAAGAAGAAGGTCCCAGTGGCTGGCTGCAGAGTGCAGAAGGGTCAGCTAGACAAGAAGATGAATTTCCGACTCATTCGAGGAAAAGAGGTTCTTTGGGAAGGTTCTTTGACTGCATTAAAACATCATAAAGATGATGTGCAAGTCGTGAAGACGGGCATGGAGTGCGGACTGTCTTTGGACAAGGTTATTGAATTTAAACCTGGAGATGATATTATCTGTTATGAGGAGACGGAGAATCAGCAAAGAATATCTTGGGATCCAGGGTTCTGAGAGACCAAGTGCCAAAACATTAGTGACATCACTGGCACGTGGTGTTCAAGATAGATATTCTGTCAGATTATTGCATCCATATTAGGATGTGACTGGTAGGTTGTGTTAATAATTTATTCCATGATGAAAATAAATGTGTACAAAAAGAAGGTGCCCACGGTATCTAGTAGTAAACTAATCAAAAATCTAAATAAACCAAATACAAAATGACATTAATTGTACTAAATGAAAAATGACTGTGTATTATCTAAATGAAAATCCTCACTGTGTATTATTAGGTATAGAAATAATGCCTCGTTTATAAAGAATCATCCCAAATATAGATCATCTATAAATAGAAATGTTCCTATGATTGGTTTATAAAATGTCTACACATACAAATGAATATACCTTACCTTTTCCCCAACCATCACCTTTTTATTAATTGCTTATCATGATGCATATCTGAACAAATATTTGGATTTTGCCCAGAGATGTTATACATTGAGGTAAAAAAGCATATTAATGGCAGGGAAAGCCTTTAATAAAGGTGACTGTTGTGTATAACTTGCTGAAAGCAGCTTGAGAAAAAATTATTTTATTTTTTTGAGTTCTCCTAGATATCTCCTATTCCTAGATATCTAATCATATTCATACTAACAAATAATTAAATAATCTGTCAATCAGAAAGCTCATGGGGAAGCTACACTAGCATACCAGTGCATGAGGATATATTTTGTGTGTGTGTGTGTGTGTGTGTGTGTGTGTGTGTGTGTGTGTGTGTGTGTGTGTGTGTGTGTGTGTGTGTGTGTGTGTGTGTGTGTGTGTGTGTGTGTGTGTGTGTGTGTGTGTGTGTGTGTGTGTGTGTGTGTGTGTGTGTGTGTGTGTGTGTGTGTGTGTGTGTGTGTGTGTGTGTGTGTGTGTGTGAGAGAAGTCGTGGCTTAATAGTTAGAGTCTGACTCCTAACCCAATGGTTGTGGGTTCGAGTCTCGGGCCAGCCACGACTGAGGTGCCCTCAACCAAAATACCCTCGCCGCCCCCCCCGCGCCTGCTCCCCCGTGTGCCGCAGCATAAAAAAATGGCTGCCCACTGCTCCGGGTCTGTGTGCACTTTGGATGGGTTAAATGCAGAGAACAAATTCTGAGTATGGGCCACCATACTTAGCCGTATGTCACGTCTCTCTGTCTCTCTCTCTCTCTCATGTGTGTATATATATCATATGTATATATATATCAGATGTGTATACATCTACACCTCATTAATACAGTTCTATAATCATGCAGATGCACATCAAGAGCTTTACTTCATGAGTTACTTCATATTGACATTGGCCTGAATGCTGCTTCATCTGAGAAAATAAGTATAATTTTCAGTGGATTCCTGCATCACTGTTGGTCTAAATCATAATTGTGTTCATAAAAATCATAAAAGTGTAAAAGGAGGTAACATACTGTAGTGAACATGTCATTTATTCTGAGCAGGAATGACAACAGCACAAATCAGTTTGTGATAAAAGAACAAAAACATGATGCTTTCAATTTTACTTTTTATTGTTAAAGATCATTCATGTGGAAAGCAAAAAAATACATAATTTTACAAATTGCTGCTGTCCAATACATAAACCTGACTTTAAAGACCTTCATTTATTTCAGCTAACAAAAAGGTCAAAATAAGAGTCCTGAAGAGCAATAAACACTGGCAGGAATGTGAAAAGACGCATAGCTCCACATTCCACTGTATTACAGTTCAGGACAACTCTCTTAACTATACTAAGTTACTCTGACCTAAATTGAGATCTGACATTTTAGCACCTCTCCAAGTTAAAACATTTCATGTTGTCTATTTTTTTTTTTTTAAGGAGAGAGAGAAAGAACATCTCTATGATGAATCACTGTAGTAAAAGTTACAAAAGGTTTGCAATAATAAGAATGGTGTTCCAGCAGCAGACTGGAATGTTTTGTAAGATATGGCTTAGATTTTTCCTCTTACAATTTTCATTCCTCCAGCATTTCTGTAAGGCACATGAGGAGCTCAGAGTATTGTGGCGACAGCTATGGATATTTTAAATAAGACTTGAAGAGCTGAGAGTTGATCATTTTCCTTGCCAGCAGAGTGAGAAAAGAGAAGAGAAGAATAAGTGATGATGATGATGATGATGATGATGATGGTGGTCAGGTTGTCTTCTTACATCCCCATTCGGATACTCTGAATGATCTGGAAAATGGCTGAGAAGAAAAGGAAGGTTAGATCAGATTGATTTGATATCTGTCATATTTATTTATTAACTGTATTAGCTTTTTAAATAAAGCATTTTAGAACTTACCATCATTTTATGACTTGCATGCTAGAAGTCAAGTCAATTTTGTGTAGCTACAGTATAACAAGTACTATAATAGAAATGTGTATGCTTCTCGTGTAAAACTGGCAAACACCTCTTATTATTCTCAGACTATACTTATGGGATTTTATGTCTTATGGGACATTTGGTGAAAATCAGTTCTTGAGCCATCCACCTGACTAAAAGTCTTAAAACGTTACGTTAGCGATTTGTTTCTGTCGAAACACTTCAGTTGTAATCAGGTGCTTTTGCTGTTGTTACCCAAGTTGTAATTTCTTTTTTTTTTTTGCACTGATTTGTAATCCATGGAAAATTAGCAGCTAACACAAACTTTACTCACAAATGAAGCCTTGATCTTAATATACAAATGATCAGCCTGAGGATTAAATCAGAGCATTGGTTTTATTCTACTGTATCTGTGTAGTATGATAGGAGTATTTACTTATCAGAGGTTTAAACGTTCTCATGTTTAAAAGAAGTTGCATCACTGCTTTCAGTGATAAATCCAAAGGATGATCTGTGACTAGTTCCTAAGTCGGCGTTAACTCTCGTAAGATTACGTCTGTGTTGTTTTTTAGATCAATAAACACTGAGATAAAGAAAGAAAAGAAGGATAGGCTTTATATTATATACAAGTCTGGATATTAAGACCGAAATTGAGGTTGTGGACTGGAAAAAAAACAGCAGGGCAAATGTAGACATGTTGAAATGTAGTTAGTGAAGGATATGTTCTGATTTGGACTGACATTTAAATAGAAATGAAATTGATTTGAAAGGAAACTGAGGATATTTTGAAGTGTACATGGAAACTGACCTGATCCACAGACTACAAAGACGAATAAAGCCAGGAGCCAGGGTCCTACTGCGGCCTTCTCCTCTGGAGCTCCTCTCTGCAGGACAGACAGACACACAGTGAGACAGACAGACACACACACAGTGAGACAGACAGACACACA